>NW_022994528.1:0-39636 GCF_012275295.1 Melopsittacus undulatus | reverse complement strand
TAGGTAAGGAAGGCCAAGAGTAATTAAAAGGTGAATCAGAATCTGAGTCCATTTTTGTGCTAAATAGAGAGCAGATTCCCAAAGCTGCACTTTGTGTTCTCAATAGCAAGTCAAGTCTAAGATTATGTAAATAAAGGAATTGGACAAAGAAGGATCAAATTGCCCACTAAACACAGGGGAGGGAGAAGTTGTAATGTTTGCTCTCTTCGGGCTTCCAGGCATGTAGACAGATCAGGCTGCAAAGATTACAGCAGTAGCAATGAGGTTAAGGTATGAGAGCTCTGAGTGGAGCTGTTGCATCGTGCTTCCACAGCTATTTTAAAGGTCCAGTGTGACAATGAATCATTAAGCTCACCTCTCATTTTGATGTAAATGAAAAACAATAGGAGTTGAGTAAAAATGAGAAAATACAATCTTAAAAGTAAACAAACTATTGCAAGCTTTTTCAAAGCTTTGTTGACATGTTAAAAGTGAGGTTTACAAGGACTCTCAAATTAGGGACAGGCAAATGCTGGAATTAAAGAAGCCAAAGATTATCAGTAAAACTAAGAGCACTAATCACTCTGCTGTTTACATATATTACTGAGGAGCAATACCCTCCTCTCAGTGCTTACAACTGCAGCAGACCTTGGGATGTTGCAGTTGCAAAGTCAAGCAATACCCCCACTCAAAAGCTGTCACTCCCATCTTTTCAGCTCAAATGACTTAAGCTATGTGTTATAAAGAAAGATGACACTGTCCCATTAGAGGAGCTCTCTTCCAATAATATTTAGTCTGAATAGTATTTCTCCTTCACACAGACACCAAGTTAGTGAATCATAAGAACTTTGTAGAGCTGGCACTTTACACTCTGGTTCTAACCTCACAGCAATGCACAATAAGTTTTTAGAATTCTAGTGAAAATTTACACAAACCTCCATTCTTATACAGTCTCCCTGAACAACTTGTAGGCAATTAGTATTCAGTAGGAAACTCATTACCCTTCCCCCAACATCTTTACACCTAATACAAACTATTTTTTTTTAGCAGGCTCAAATGTGGCTTATACAAGAGCTAATACAAAAATAACATGTTCACTGGTTTCTTAACCAACTCCACCAAACACTTCTTTTAGTTTCCCCACAATGTATGTGGGTTTTGTATTCCACATAAAGGAGAAGAGGGAATGTGAATCAGTTTAAATCCAGTTTTTGGAAGATTATGACATTTGAGCTTGTTAACTTCCTTACTTCACTTCAATTAATTTTTCAGCTGCTAAGGTCTGCAGTGCTACTTCTATATTATGTTTCAATGATTCCTCAATCCACATTTCAGTCAAGATAACAGCTATTTGTTGAAAGAAAATAATGCAATTCAATGCAAATTAATTCAAACCCATTAGAAAAAATATCTATCACGTTTCCAGGGATAAAATAATTATTATACAGGGACTTCATAAGCACAGAAATGACATAAAACACAGTTGAAACACATCATTGTTCTGTCCTTCCTTTAACTGAAGTTCTGCCAGCTTTTGTTAGGCCTAAAAGAATAATTTGCGCCAGACTAGGCTGGAAGCCTTAGACTTTCACTTTAAATATTAGACACTCCCATAGACTTTGTTTGATTTATATATACGATTAACAGCCCCAGGGAATTACAACAGACAATGGATGACTGAAAATACAGAGAGGATATAAACTCATGCTTTAAGCATCCACTTCAAAATATCTCCACTCCCTGGAATGTCAGGCTCAAATTGCAGTGATAAATCCCCTGGGCATACAGGAATGCAGGCGCTGACATACACCTTCCCACCTGTACACCATCAAGGGCACTCGCCTGCCTCCCATCATGGACACAGTTTGAGGAGAAATGAAAGGATGGAGCATATTTTGTTGTATAACTTGTCTGCTTAGGAAATGTCTTTCCAAGTGCTCCAACATAAAAGATTTCCCATCTATGCAGCAATTTTCCCTTCAAAAGTGTGCTCTCTCACCCATCAGATGTACTTAACGCCAACCAGAATAAAAGTCATCACTTCAGATATGTACAAAAGGCAGTGCTCCATGGACAAGCAACAGTTTACGTTTAGAGAGAGTATATGTTTTACAGTGCCTTTAAAATGTCTCACAACTTTTGTTTTAGCAATTATTCTTTTGTTCTGCTTTATGAGAAATGGTATATTTGGCTCACATCTGTGATATGTCCATTTGTGCATCTTTTCTCTAATTGAACAATTTTGGATTTTTTCACTTACATATTCAACTAAAATACCCTCAGTCCCATTGGTCTTCCTGGACTTCTGTTTAGCCCAGCCAGGGTTAACTAGAACCGAACAAAACACTCACAATGCAGAAATGTAGCCCATGTATTTAATGGCATTAAAATATTTTACATGCCGAGACATTTACTTTCCTGAATGACCTCTGTATGCTGCATAAATGTTTTCATTGCTGTTACTGCCTGCTCCCTCTCTCAAACTAGCAGCATTAATTAAGAACATTCTATTACAAATGAGTAATTAAGGATTATTAAATAATTTTTCAACAGCACCCCTATTACATATCAGAGAATCAGCTGCTAAACTTCCTGCTGTCATGAAACCCTGAGCACTACTCCTGCCCTTTATCTTCTGTTTCTCAGCCAAGTTCTTGGGCTTTTCACCACTTACAACAATCTCCCCTGAATAGGATCTTGCACAGGAATTTGTCAGTGGTAGTCTGAGAGTGCAGATAAATTATCAACCTTAACCCCTGTTTCTGAAGGGTTAATTGAATATCACTCATGTTATTTGCTCTGTTCAGGCCTCACGAAAGGTGGGTTTTTTTCTAGTTTGTAAAACTTCTTTATGCAGCCATGAAAGAACCTCATTCAGGTTTTCTGCCACAAAGAAGGGCTTTGCCTTAGTCTTTGCCTAAAAATATTTTTCTTCCCCATTCTTGCACTTTGTGGGATGGTCCAACCCACTTTTCACCTGACACTCTTTGTTCCCAAAGTGGTGGCATTTGCATGCAGCTGGCAGAGATCTGGCAGCTTATAAGAGAAAAGGTGCTTTCTAGCTGGAAAACATTAACCTTACTTTCTGTAAATAACATTTTCAATTATGTATACCTAGGTATAGATGTGACGATAAAGAACAAATAACGCGGTTGTGTGTGTTACTTAGGGCTAATGCTTTTAATAAATAATGTAATACATTAAATTCTCTCACCCAATGCTTGCTAAGACATATCCAAATGATATACATGTTTTTCAGAGATATTACAGTCTATTGTCTATTGTCTGAACGTTCCTGCAGCTCGTGGCAGGATGGAAGGAAGCAGAGGAATGTCACCAGCATCCACAACCTCCATGGAAAAGCACTGTTGCCTCCCCAGCACACTCAGAGGACAGCCCCACAGCACCGCGTAAGTGCCAAACACTACTAAACCAGGAGCCGCCAGCTCTCTCTCTCATGCAGATCTCCTTCTGGTCTGGCAGACAACCCCTCTGTGCCTAGCACCCCCCCAAGATGGAGAAGGGATGTACACAGGATGTAAAGCTGGGCTACCAACCCCAGAAACAAGGCTGGAGAGGGTTACCTTTGGACACAGGTTTGGTGAGAGCTGCTTGAACAACGGCTCTCCCAAAACCGCCCTTGCAGTTTGCTCTGCCCAGTCATCCCTGACAGTGGATTTCCCCAAGCTTGGTTCCATCCCAAGACCTGCAGTTATTTCCCTAAGCTGCAGAGAAGGGTCCGACAAGGAAAGCTGGTGTAGAAAGGGCTAGACGATGATCTCTACCAGCCTCTGTGACCCACAGGCACACGTGGCTTTCCTACCTTCTACATTCCATTGTTTTCACTAATAAAGCACAACTTCCCACAGAGACAATCAGCCAACAAACATGGACAAAGTGTCTGCAGTAACTCACAAAAGTCCTAACAATCATGCTGAAAACTCAGCAAATGTGAATCAAATGCAACTAAAAGCAAAATGCTACCACCAGATCCCACACATCAAGCACCCTCCAATTCTTAACGCTCTTTACACCTGCACACAACAATGACATGATGGCTGTGCAGAGTGCTGTTGGCAACAGCCTCACAGGTCTCGTAGGATGCCTTGTCACACACATTATTTTTACTACCTCCTTTCTCTACCGAAGACCTGGGCCTTTCTTAAGAAAGTTTATACCAGAATAGTCAGGAGAAACTGCCACATCATTGTTCTCCCCTCTCCCTTTCCTTAATCACTGATTACCCCATCATTGAAAACACAGAACCAAGCACAGATCTCTAAGATCTTGGCAGATGACCTCCCGCACTTGTTTTTATGATCTTCCTTATTGCTAATTCCTGACCGGTGATTCATTAATTCAGTTTAGCAAACTGGTCCATTATTTCCTTATTCTGTGAACAGAGATTTCTTGAGACCTCCCACAGCAAGACAGCTGTTTGGATCCCAAAAGGTCCTGGACAGTCACTGCCCAACACATAGAATCATAGAATCATAGAATCATACAATAGTTAGGGTTGGAAAGGACCTTAAGATCATCTAGTTCCAACCCCCTGCCACGGGCAGGGACACCTCACACTAAACCGTATCACCCAAGGCTTCATCCAACCTGACAGCATTTGGTGGATCCCACCTCTCTCACTAGCTCTCCATACTGAATGACCCTGAGGAGGGCAGGGTTGGGAAGGGAAGGGAGTGGGGAAAGGAGGAACGGCTAGGTTCTTGCACTGCACACTTTCCATTGCAAACTGATGAAGGCACAGCTTTCAACAGGATAAGAGATCACTAGTGTTCAGCATCTTCCTCTCACTACTAGTTTGAAGTGCCAGAGTTTGCTCTCCCAGAAAAGCGTAGTCCTGGGTGAATTTAGGTATTAAACCTAGGCACATTTTCACATGAGATTAAATGGCCCTGACAACCCTCCTTCTCACACCTCCCCTCATGCAGGTGTTTTCTATTCTTGTATTTAAACAGCTGATGACAAACCTCACTCACTCTGCAGACCCCTTTCTGTAATAAGTGTCTCCTATAGATGCTGTGGAGATAAATACCAGAAATATTAATGAAATATACAGAATAATGATAGGGTTCTATAAATTTGGGTCAATTTTTCATTGACTTATTTGTGCAGTTTCTTGGACAATAGCCTGGAAATTAACACGGAACAGCTGCTGCCTTCACAGACACCCTGATGAGAGTGGCAGGCCACCCTACCCATCTCCAAAAACACTGTTCTACACAGACCCCAACGTTTATTGAAACACTATGCAGTCATGGCAGGCTGCAGGAGAAGCAGTCAATTTATCTGTGCACTTTGTGGATTGTTTTAAGCTAGACTACCAGTTCAAGAGTTTTTATGCTCCACTGCTTTTACTTCCACATGGATATATACTTTTACTAACCCAGAGAGAGCACATGGAATCACAGAGCTGCTTGTAAACCACCCAGACTGAGAGGACACCATGTCATCTAAAATTATACTTAACTGCTTATTATTGCCCAGCAAGTATATTTGTCATTACAATGTCAATCATTAAATTAATTAAGGCTGTTATTTTAATATTTTCTTTGAAACCAGGGTGTCAACTACAGTTAGAACAGGTATAGCAAAAAATTAAAAAATCATCCTAAAAAATGTCATCTTCATGATATTCAATGGATGATGCAGCATCCTACAGAGAGTTGTTAGGAGTACTCACTTCTTTTGAAAAGTGACTGTAGTGATACTTCTGTCTTGTTTCCTTGATAAACTAAAGGAGCAATGTAAATTTAAAAATTTAAGAGAAACAGCTTTACATAAACTACACTCATACCAGAAGATCCTTGGAGAACACAATACTGAGGCAAGGAAGGGTTCAGAGTTTTTACAAAACCAATGCAAAAACATGACCTCTGCCTAGTGCTGACTCAGTGCAGCTCCAAAAAGTCAGTGAGCCTGCACACTGCACTATCTCAGGCATTGTTCCAGACTCTCCATGTTGTCCAGTTCACTGTCCTGCTGTCAGGATTTCACTGTGTTCCTCTGACTCAGATCTTTCTGATCTCTGCTTCATGACTGATTACAGATTTCTGTCTTCCCTCCCTCCCTCTTCCCCCATACCCCGCCTTTGTTTACCACATAATTCACCTGATGTGGTTTAACATAACAAGTTCATTAGTACTATTTTCATGTGACAGCGGTCAGTATGCCCTGACTCTTGAAGTAACCACTAAGTACTTCCAACAGAGTACATAAAGATATAATTTGCCTAAATGCTCTCCTTGTCCAGTACCTATTCACACCAAAAGACTAGCTGGGATATGCAGCACAAATGTGGGTGGAAAGCTTGTTGCTTTCTGTCCTGTATCCTGATGAAAAGCTGGCTTGAGTTTATTTGCAAAAGCTTGAGAACGAAGGGCTAGAGTCAATAAAAATCTCTTCCTCACACAGCTCCACAGAGGAAAGTGTGAGCCCCAGCAACACAGAGAATACATGCAACCTCACTTGAAAGCCAACCCAAGTTTGACTTTGACCTCATTCCTACTGACGTTTCACCAATGACTTGGTTGTTGCAGCTTGCACCACCAAAAAGTTCATCAAACTCCCATCTCATTAGAAATCAAATTTTCCATGTTTTAGGGAGAACTTCAAGGGAAGGGCTGCCTCTCAAGAAGGAAGAAAGCTGATGTCATGGTTTAAGACCAGCTGAGAAGCACATTCATGTGTGCACTTTCAAGACTACCACTGTTTTCTTCACAATGTATTTCTGGATTATATTTTACATTAAAAGACTAACTTGACATTAGATATATCCCAGATCATTTATTTATATTAACATGAAATGAGACCGGGCAGAAGACAGGCAACAGAGCTTATTTAAACATCAGGAAATAGCAAGCCTCTTTTTGAAGGATTAGTTTGTTGAGCAAATTTGTTTTAGATTTCAGGCAGAGGAGGACAAGTTCTGGGAAGTCAGACAGCACATTTGTAACTTGTTCATTTTTCTTTCTGTTTTCCTTTTGAGGTTAGCTTGAATTATAATGTCTCAGAAAATCAAGAGCGGAGGAAACCCAAGAAACAAGAACCAGCTTGTTTTAGTGCCTGATGGTGTTTCTTAGAGATTTCTTCATGGCTTTTTAATTGATCCCAGTTTAGCCTCTCATCCCAAGAAGGTTTTACTTTCCACATCTTCTGTAGCCTCAACTATTATACAGTCTTCAACATTTAGCTGTTTATAGACACTCCAAACAAATGAGAATATTTTTTCTACTGAAATAAACTACTGCCATGTTTAAATATTGTTTAAAGGCTGTTTGGCAGGACTGTGACAGATCAATCCCAAGTCCTCTGCAAGGTGAAAGGAACCATGCAAACAATTTGCAGAAGCATCAACATTGAAGGTCTCTGAAAGCTGCAGCAAGAAAGGGCAGAGTGCAATTGCTGCAGTGATTAGCTGCAGCAAGCCTTCAGCTTTCTTCAGCTATTGTTTTCCTCTGCAATTTTCAGACCACCTACTTTTCAAATAATTAGGAGTTTTAGAAGAGCCTCCTTTACTACTAACTGACCTTCCAGAACTTCTTTGGCACAACCAGTCTAAGTATTTACACATCTCTAATCATCCAAGTACTGCAGTGCCCATTTCTCACCTCACTCTGTCTTCCTTGTTTCAGATGAAAAACTGAAACATTGGGGGGAAAAAAGTGACATGCCCAAAGTCCTACTGTAAATCTGTTAAAGAGAGAAAACTGACGCAAAGGTCTGAAGCTCCTGGACTAGAGATGCTTCGTCTGGATCACCCAACCTTTCTCGAAGCATACATAAGAGAAAGACAAGATTGAAAGCTGCCAGGAAAAGATAAAAATTACTACAAAGAGAAAAGATCTGAATAGTCTTAATCATGAGATTCTTGTAACAGTCTCAAAGAGGCTACAGGAAGCATGTAACTTTCGCTTTTATTTGTAAGTATAAAATTATTGCCTATAGTTCCAATGTCAAAATGGGCCCAGTTGACTCAAAACACTTCCAAACGCAAACATGCTGGCCACCAAAAACCAAAAGCAAATGAACACTAAAAGGGAGCCTGCATGTCAAAAACATGACTGCGGTTTAGTACAAAAAAATAATCATTTTACGGACTTAACAAAAACTGCACAGATGTGGGACTCCTGAGAGCAAGGACCATGCTTTTTCTGTCTTAACAAACCCACTTTTTTAAGTCTTGCCAATCAGGGTAAGGAAATCTAATTCAAAAAGAACAAAACAGCAATACTGAAACCAGATTTTCCTGCAGATTACAGTGCAGCCCTACTGGTTTACACGGAGAAGATCATTAAGTTCTATTCCTCAAACTGATCTGTGGTTGAACTGTGGTTTGTGTGGAACCATGAAAATCAAAGTGCAGACTCTAGTAAAAATGCTTTGTAGCTGCCTGGTCACATAAGGCAAACTGCGAAAAATTTGGCATCAGTATTTTTATCTCTTGCAAAACATGGCTTATAGAACTTTTTCATCGCCAGTAGAGCAGATACAACAGATTAGACAGACACCGCTAGGTCACTGGCATTTTAACTAGGAGAGCAGGGAAAATATTTGAAGAAAATACCATTATCCTCCGTTCTTGAAGTATAGGAAACCAACAAACAGTATTTCCTTGGGAGAAAAAAACAGGGGTTAAAATTTAAAAAAGAGAAACTTTATAAATGGCCATATGAATATCCTCTTCCCAAAGCAGCTATGCAAAAGAGGAAGGAATTATAAATGTTTAAAAAACACATGCCAGCTAACACTGTCACATGCCCAACAGTAACAGCATTCAGCTGTCACCTCCTAGACTCCCTTCCAAAATGTACAGGGTTGCTGACTCTGAGGATGACAATGCCTGGCAATAGTACATAATATTTCAATATTTTAACATTGTAAGGAAAAAACAATCTTTCTTTTTTGTTGCTTTCCATTTTTGCTGCTTTCATTCACCCTCTCCAAGTGGATATTGCTTTTGTCCTCTCAATATTTCCAGTGTGTTTTCTCTCAATTAATTGAAAAAAAAAATTCTTTTTTTTTCCCCTCTCATAAACACAAAACAGATCTCTAACAATTTCCAGGGGATACAGAGAGAGGAGAAAGGCTGGCAGGTGTGAATAGCACTGAACTCAGGACTCTCCATACAACTCCTGTCCAGCATAGTCTAGTATCCTGTTATGCCCCACAGTTTACTCTTATTTCTTCAATACTTGAATGTGGAAACCCCTAAACCATCATCTTCCTTCTTATTGGCCCATCCCTATCCTGACACTCACAGGGGTGGGATCCCAGGGGCTTTCCTGGAGGATTAGAAGCCTCTTATGCAACAAATTAAACTACAATTCTCAAAATTGAACTGCAAGATTCAGCTGGTGCCTATCAGGTCCTAATCCAATTATGAAGAACACAGGGAGCAAGGAAAGCTGGTACACTTATAGCATCCTACCAACTGTTGCAAATGCCCCTGCAAATATTCTAACAAAACTTTGTTGGCTGTAGGGAAACAGTATGGTCAATATGCTTGAAAGGAAGGCTGGGGAAGAAAATAGAGAACAGGAACAGCAAAACCTTCCCAGGAGCCACCCCTTCTTTAAAGGTTCCTTCCAACCCAAAGCATTCCATGACCAGACTCATTTTTGGTATAGGTTTCAGAAAGCAAGAACCACAGAGAAAAGGAAGTTAGAAGCACAAGTGGATTGATCTGTACCCATTCAAAGAGCATTCACATTTTCACTCTTAGAAGTCCTCTTTGATTTATGCTCAAATTTCCAGTGAGCTTCCAGAGTTTGCTTGTTTCTATTCATTCTTCTTCACTCAAACCCCCTTAGCTGTTTTCCTTCTTCCTCTCCCCCACTGACAACCATTTCCATTTCTCTCTTTATCCCCCACTGTGTGCTCTTCCTGCCAAAAACATCGCCATTTAACAACATTGCCAACCAATTTTTTTAAAAAGTAGTTTAAAACCATCCAGGATAATAAAACTGATATTCAGTCATGTGGTTATGAGTCAGGCTAGAACATACACTGATCTTAAATTCAAACAAACCAATAAAACCAGCTTAAGTCAAGTTATAATTTCTGGTTGTCACCAAACTCTGCTTCCATCCTTCTTCATCCCTCCTCTTCTGCCTTTTACTGCATGCCCAATAGCCCACTCACTCCCCAGCATACACTTGAGCCTCATCAGATCTCACACACAGTGTTGACTGACAGCCCCCAGGCCCTGCTGAGGTCAGTGGCAAAATCATATCAGATGTCTGTTATGAGCATTACAGCCAACTTGAGTGTGCAATAGGGAGATAGGCAAGGAGAGCCCACAGTCCAGCCAGAAGCGAGTCCATGCTCCAGTCCTTACAGTGGGCAACCAAATTCTCAGTTACAGTAATGTACTTCTAAACCAAGCAGAACCAATTTCAGTGCAGCTTCTGCACAAGCAAATCAACTTCTTAAATGTCCTACAAGGTAATTGTAATTTAGGGGAGAGCAGAGGGATGGTTCTTTTTCAGGTAAGAGGTATAACATGAGATTTTTCTTGGTTTAATATTAGCTGAGCCTGTGCTTGGGACTAAAGGTATTTATATATATATATATATATATGTACAGATAGATGTATATCTACATGTTCATATCCATATTTAGAATTTTCATTCATACATACGTAAGATCCTAAGAAAATATATTTAAATAAAATTTTAAGCATCTAAATCTTGTTTGAAGTTGTATGCAAATTCACTTTTTTACCTCAAAGCCCCTCTAAGAATCTATACTCAAACACTCCTAACAGTAGTAGCCATGGCCAGAATTGCTTGCTTGTTGCCTGCAGAGGACTCAGGATCTGCTGCAGCTGCCTGTCCAAGCACCAGAGAGGAGATTGAGCTAGTCTGAAGCCAGAGAGCCTGGTTCCTGTTCCAGCTGTGACAAGCAGCCCTGTGTAAATGATGCCTTAGAAGGAAAAGGCTTTTCAGAACTAAAAAAAAGAATCAGCTATAATTTCAGGGTGGAGAAATTCACCCTGTCAACTTTCAAGCTACCTTATGTTCCTTCCAGATGGTACAAGTGCAGCAGAGACTGTAGCAGATGTGATTTCAGATTAGCAAACCATAATTCCTCCCCAATGGCTCCACACTCTCCTACGCTGAGATACAGTCCAACACTTTGGTTTCACTTGACAAAAACAAATTTTTTCATATGGGCAGTAACATCTCACATACATGCACTGCATTACTGAGCAAGGCAAGGACTGCTATGCTGTCCTATGCTCAAAAACACTAAAGTCAGGATAACTGTGAATACTACTATGTTTGCTACTACTCACAATTCCCTTAAGCAGCTTTCGTAACCCCTGGATGGGATAGTGAGACAAGCACTTACATGGTCGAAGTACAGGCATTTGGCATAACACTGACTAGAAAAATAGATAAGTAGATGAATTAATCTATGTTATTAATTCATTAATAACATAATTGTTGAATTATAATTGAATGGGGTCATTAAAATAATCTGCCAGCTTCTTAACATTACAACTGTGCCTCTCGAGTTTACATCAGTTCATTCCCCTTTAACAAAAACTACCCTCGTTCATGCACATATATCCTCTCCCTTTCTACATGCAGAGTGACACTTCATTTTGCAGCCACCAGAGTCTGCATATGGACTGTCTGAATGCCACCATCTCAGCTGCTCTTTCTGATCTCAGTACTGGACCACAGGCAAATGATGCCATCCTGGCTGTCTCTGCCTGGCACAGCAGCTCCCACTGGCAGAGCTTAGTTACTCGTTGTCTTTTGCTGTGCTTTGCATGAGCTTATAGTTCTTATAGTTTGCAGATAGTTCTTGGAGCTTTCCCCAGACTTGAAAATACTGACCTTCCCATTTGATTTTCAGTCTCTAAATGTACTGCCTAGGGCAACTGGCAATATTCCTCTACCAGCCCCAGAACTAACCATTCTGGCATCTAAACATTTCAACATGCTTCTTTTCACCTTCAGTCACATGCTGGCTCTACCAGAAATTATTTTCAAGATTATTGCTCCTACAACAGTTAGTATACTAACTGAAAAATCCTATGGTATTATGATACTGTTGGATACACCACCCTTCTATGGTAGCGATGCTTTGAAAGAAGTTCTCTCTCTGACACAGATCAAACTGATCTTTTGCCAAGCTAGGCCACAGTGTCGGTGACCTTCATCTCTTTTAAAGAAACTACCCTATGTGTATTTGGCATCACATTAGTATACATCAGCAGTTTTTGGGAAATCAAAATTATTAATTATTTCTTACCTACACCCGAAAGGACATGTTCTTCATTTTCTTCAGAAGGAACCATGGAGTCTAGAAAAGGCTAGAAACAGAAAACTTGAGCTATAACTTTGAAGACATTTGTGCTATAGGCTTTCAGTATTCAGTTCAAACACTACCAAGCAGAAGTCACTTTCTTTTACCCATTTTAATAAATGCAACAAATACAGCATGCTACTCCCAGACTCTAACATGAACTGTATAGGCTCAAACTCTAAACATAACTGAAGAGGACACCAAACAATGTATCACTTTCCATGTAAATTCCAGTTTTCAGTTTGTTCTCCTCTTACAAAGTTTAACAGTGCCCCGACTAGCCAATATACAGTATTTCTAAGGTGCCTCCCTAATACCAGAGTTGTTCACACCTGCAGATATATCCTAGCTCAGTTCATTCTTTACAGTCAATTATTGCCTTTCTGAAGATCAAAACAAGAGACAGACAATATGGTACCAGAACCCTTTCCCCTCAGCAAGACTTGTAAACTGCAACACTCTGCCAAAATGCATGCGTACTGCAGAGATATAATTCGGAGATTATGTAATTACAACAGTAACAATCTCAAACAAATTGTCAAGCTTCTGCACAACTGGCAATTATGAAAAAAAAAAGTCATCACTTCTGTAATAATGACCTAACAAAAGTGGTTGTCCAACAACATTCCACTAAATTCAGATGTTATTAATATCAATAGACAGTAGCTATTATTACTACTATTACTACTAATAGCTAGTAGCTGTTATTACTACTACCACCTATCACCTTGTCCTGGGTTCAGCAGCAGCAGTCATTTTTCTCCTTCTTAGTAGCTGGTGCTGTGCTGTGTTTTTGACTTTCAGCCTGGGAACAGCACTGATAACACCAGTGTTTTTTAGTTGTTGCTCAGTAATGTTTAGTCTGACCAAGGACTTTCTGAGTCTCATGCTCTGCCAGGGAGGAGGGGAAGCTGGGAAGAAGCAGGGACAGGACACCTGACCCACACTAACCAAAGGGGTATTCCCTAACACAGCACGTCATGCCCAGTATATAGCCTGGGGGCAGTTACCCGGAAGGCCCAGATCACTGCTCAGGTCGGGCTGGGTATCAGTCAGCGGGTGGTGAGAGGTTGTATTCTCTACCCTTGTTATTTCCTTTATCATTATTATTACTGGTGGCAGCAGCAGTGGTTTGTGTTATACCTGAGTTACTGGACTGTTCTTTTCTCAACTGGTGGGAGTTACATTGTTTCAATTCTCCTTCCCATCCCTCCAGGAGCGGGGTGAGGGGAAGAGGAAGAAGGGTGTGGTTGGGGCATGAGGGAGTGGCTGTGTGGTTCTGAGTTACTTGCTGGACTTAAACCATGACACACCTTTATCAGATTTTTTGCCAGATGTTTCTCACAAAGTGAATCATCATTTTAGCTTCACGTCCACTTGAGCTAGTAATCTACTCCCTGCTTTGAGAGGTGATAGAACACTGAGAGAAAGGTTTTCTGGTTTTGTAAGCAGATACGTATAAATAAAAAGCATAGGAGACTAGATATCAAATACAACTGACTAACCATTAATGAGACTTCTTCCTCCAATAGCTGTTAGATACCTCCATGTAAATGACAATGGGAACTGCCATATGTTTTACATCAGGCATTTCTTCCAGTTAAGACAAGTTAAAGACTCACAGTTACCCACAAGGTCTCTCTCAGAGACTGACTCCTCAGATGTAATGAATCATGCTATCTGAAGAATGACGCTTCGTAGAAACAGGTTGTGCTCCGTCCAGACTGGCAGCTGAACCACCAACTGCACTAAGGTTCAGCATAAATGCAAGAGCTGTCTGGTCCAAAAGCACAGCTTGGTTCTCAATCCAGCTTTCCAGCCCACAACTACATAACAGATTATTTCAAATAATAATCATTTGCACATGTAACTATTTCCACAGGATAGGAATGGGCAGGAAATGTTGTCTGGTAGGCATTAGTCACCTTATTTATTTGTTAGCTCTGAGAGGTGCTCAGATAGCTAAGCAAAGGTTGCTGCTACTCAACCAAAACAAAGTTTAATATAAAGAGAAACCCATACCTTTGTATCTTCCTGGGACAATTCACCAGATGCCAAGTTCACAGGACCTGTAAAAGCAAAGATTCTTGCCTTTAGTAACAAGCAACGTCAATTTGGGTCTGCTTTGGTTGCTGCTCCTGGTCACCTTCATTTTCAAAGAAATGGGGGACACAAGGAGCAGGCAAGTGAGACCACTGGATACGGGCAGCTCATGTATCTCCTGTCCCCACAGCAGTGTTCCTGTGGGCAGTGTGAAAGCTGGATACACAACAGTGCTATGTTATTGTCACGCTTATGTCCAGGCTAGGCAAGCACCACGATTTCTCAGCCAGCTGCTGATTAACCCCCACAGACTCAGAAAACCAACAGTTTGCCATTCCTCACAACAACTCTGCAGAGTAGCTGTGCTCTGCTTTTCTACTGCAGGGCTTTCATGTGTGGTTTTTTCTAATGGTTCTGTCCCATGCCTGTTGGGAAGACCACAGCACGTGCAAAACAAGGGACACACTTTGCAAGTTTTGCCCAAACACAGCCTCAAGGACTATTGTGAAAGAGCAAACAGGAGTTATCTGGCTATAGGAATGCAAATGAACACCAGCATCACTCAGGCTTCCAGGAGCCTTATTCTTTAGTGAACATGTTTTAAATAATAATAATTATATAGCCAGAGTTATGCTGGTAAATATGTTTTATTTTATACTTAATTTCCCAACTCAAGCTTCACATCTGTTCCAAGATAGATGAATCCCTCTCTGTTATCAAGCTCCAGCAAATAGTTGAACTAAGTATGGTTCAGCAGCCAGGATAGGGTGGTTTGGGAGACGGTCTTGAGAAATGTGGGGGTTTGGGACCTCTGTCCTTTCTTGGCATTGCCCAACGTCTATACTTGAGTTTAGAAAAAAGAGCTGCATCAATATATCTTTGGAAAAAAACAATTCAAAGATATCTGCCTATTAGCGAGATCACACAATCTTCAGCAACAGCTCAGCAACCCTACCTACCCTGCAGGTCCCTGAGAGGCCAAGTTCTGAGATGCTATTATGGGCCCCCTGCAACCAGTATGCCTGATGTTCCTCACCCTAGCAGTGCCACTTCATGCTGGCAGGAGTCAGGACTGAGTCCTTGTTGATTAGAATCCTGATCATTAATTTTTAATTAATCCACCTTCTTTAATTAATTTTCTGCAGTAGTCACATGTATACCTCTCCTTGCATTCTGACAGTCACAGAACACAAAATCACTAGTGCCACCAAACAAAGCATTCCAGACACTGCTTTTCAGCTATAAGAAACAGACTATTTCTTCTATAACTGTAACTGCAGAAAGTTTCTTTAAAAGCTTCAATAGGAAGATATTTTTACAGCATTGTCATATAACTGGCATTATTATTATTATTGTGCTATTGTTGTTGTTAGTATTATTATTCAGTTTCACAATACTCAGAAATAAAAAGCTGGTTGCTCAATACCTAACAGTATCCATTCAACTCATGGGCATGGAATTTTAAGGTCAGAAAACAGAAAAAAAGCACAAACTACTGAATTAGCCAAAATAACACCTATTTCGCCTTTTGTTCTGGATCCCTGCTGGATAATGTATCACTCCATGTATTTGAATTTAATTAAGTTGGTATGGGAGGTTCACTGGTACGCTAGTAGCATAATCTAACACTGACCCACTGCTTTTGTACGATTGCATTTCACAAGGGGCTTCTGATAGCACTGTGTTTTAGAAGTTCGTTTATCTTGACTTTAGGTCCACCCAGAAGTGAGGAGTTACTACTTCTTGGAATAGCAGCAGATTTAAAATCTGAGGGAGATCCTTTCATGACATGAATGAGCCAAATTAATGACCTAAGCCTAGCAACAATTTTATAAAGGAAGTCACTGAATGCAACTGAGTTGTAGTAAAAAGTATTCTATCAACCATTTTGTATCATTTCTGCTTCTAGGAGCAATGATTTTAACCCAGTCTTGAAAATACTGGCAAATGGAGAGTGTAAGACAGGCTGCTGGTCACCAGTAGCAATCATTCATGATTTTTCATTATCTGGATTTGGTGGTGGTTAGTGGAAGAGGTAAAAAAAAATAAACTGAAAAAAAGTCTCATTTCTAGAAACACAGTTACCAATAACAATATCAAAATCCAAGATTAAAAAACCTTGCTGCTCATCAGCGTAAAAGCTATAGGCTCCTCATGTCTACAAGTACTTAACACAGACTGCAAAGCGTGCAAGCATAATTACTACAACGAGTTTGTATATAGTCCTGCATACTGCCAAAACATGGCATATTTTGCTTCTTGCTGCTAAACTATGGGGATTTTTTTTTAAACAGGCACAAAATGATGCATAAAAGCACAGAAGTGTGTAACTTCCATTGAAAACAGAAATAGGTAGGTGTGCCTATGCCAATATCTATGTCAAGTATCTTTGGCATAAAGGGGGGATGAGAAACTTTACAATCAGAATCCAAAATGAAACTAGAAGTCCTGAACTGGTGATTCTTCCTCTGGACAACCAATATCCACTGATGTTCATTACCTGCTTGGGCCAAATTGGCCAGAATTGAAACTGCTTTTAGTGAAAAACACCAAAGTAATTATCACTTAGAAGTTGTATTGCCCAAGCTACTGCCACATATAGTGCTACCAATCCAGGCCATTCACTTTCTATCCCTGAGAAGCAGCACAAAGATAACGCTGGGCAAATGAATACCCAGAGTCAATGTTTGCACACTGCATCAGCAAAATAATTCACAAACCTTTTATGGTAAATTGCCACTTACACTTACAATAACAGATGCATAGTTTGCAACTGATAACAACTGCTTATAATATCTCTATAAATTTCCCTTATAATGGCAGAATCCTGCTGGAAACGTTGGGTATTTTTTCAGCACTTCTCCAGCACTAAAAAGGCACCCTACATGTTTAAACAAGAGCTACATGATGTTTATGTCCCTGTTTTATCCATTCATGTAAAAGTTTCTAGCAGATGCCACCTGGAACTGCAGTCCCATTCCTTTCCCTCAGTCTGCCCCTGGTCCTATCAGCAGTTTATGCAGGTGCTCATAGTCCTGCTGCCCTAAGTAGGGCTGTGTCCAGCACTACCACTGAGCAAGACTGAACCTCTCACGGAGCTCACGGTTTTCAGCTTATTGCTTTACCCACATATACAGCACCAGCCACACAAGCAAATGGCCAGCTGATGGATGAAAACCTTTAATTAATATCTAACAATCGTGCGTAAATACCTAAAGTGTCATACTTCTGACGCTTTTTTTTGTGGTTCTCTTTTTTAGCTGTATGTAAGACATGCTTGTATGTCCAATGCATACCAGCATATGTTTTGTTAATGAAAGAGCATTCTCATCAGCAAGCACAGTCACAAAATACTTACAGAGGTAAAATGATCACTAAAATATTGAATGTCTAATGGGAACTTTTCCACATTAAGAAGTCTGGACTGGATCCCAAAAACTATTCATACCAAACATTATTTTATTCCTATCTTTATCGACTTGTTTGGCTTTACTGGATTTTGCAAGCTGGAGAGTTCATTCAGTTAAACACTGCCCTCTCCTGGAAATTTCTGACACTTTTTCTGTCTCATAATAAAACTAATTGAGTCATTTCTGGTCACAATAAATGACATAGTATTTTGTGCACATTTTAGTCTGACACTGGAAAAGATACACTCCGTAAGGAATATCACAATTTACACAACTCTTGGTGTATTTCACTGTTGTCTACTTACAGGTTTCTAGTGTTACGGAACATAGGATCTTCCTGAATAGTGTCTGAATTTGTGCCAACTTTCTAAAGCTTTTAAAGTCTGCAAATTATGGAATAAAAAACTATATTATGGAATTAAAATTATGGAATATAAAACTGTACCTTCTACATGGCTTTTTGTACTGCAGGGAATTTTTGGACCTTCCATCGTCTCAACTTGGTTTGAATTAATACTCTATTAAAAAAATCAAAATAACAGTAACTATTTGACGTACATGACATTTATCTGAAAACTCAAAAACAGTATCAAAGCCTATTAAACAAATATGTTATAAGCAATACCAAAATGATTGAGAGAAATTCCACAGAGTATTCTATCGGTTACCCTCCAAAGGAAACCAGTAGCAGTTCCTCAAGAGGGAAACTGGTAAAATATTTTTAATTGCAGATGAGAAATTACCTCCTGGTTACAATATATAAGGAAGCCAAAGAATCAGATTTAACATTTACAATACATTGTTTATAACCTCCTTCTCTATGAGAACAGCAGCACAGCAGCTTTGCGTAACAGCTCTGTTCAGAAGTCTGATTAACCTTGAGAGCATCTCTACAGAGCAAGAAATTTTGGTGGGTGAGCAATACAAAGAACCTAAACCAGGACTAAACACTAACTATGTGGTAAACCAAACTGGAATGCAGGAGCTGCTCCCTCCCTGCATCCATGGCCACTGGCTGGGGTGACCCCCTCACTCAGATAAACACACTGACTAATGACTCCTGCTCAAGAGGAAGATGGAGCTAAGATCTAATGCCTTATTTTAGCACCTTCAAAGATTGTAAGTAAAGGATGTGGAGGATAGAATGTGTCCTTTTGTGTAGTTTCATCTACAACTCTTCTTGCTTTTAGTTCTTCCCTCTAGTTAGGTTGCTGTGTATTTGCCATCTACCAGAGCAACAAACGGAAAAGAGGCATGGTAACCTGAGTACGAAAGTGAGGGATGACTCTTGGCAGAATACTGCAGCCAAACTGATTTGAAAGCAGTCAAGCAAGCTATAACCCCCAACTCAGTGGGGATAATTACGTTTTTTCGCTGCTCCTCTGTATGTCCTCCTACTCCTATACCTGCCAGTCAGAAATAAATCAACTGCTTTCAGGGCAACTACTACATCTGCCCACCACCAGGCAACAAAATTATTTACACTATCATAAGTTATCTTGATCATTTTGGATGATTATCCTGGTTTGGCCTTTTTTCTTTTTTTAATACCCTGACACTATTTCACATATATTCATTAGTCCTGGATTTCTTTTCCTCTCACAGAGCACCTCTCCCCTGCACTGCCTGTGCTGTCTCCAGCAGTAGAGACAGCCAAAAGAATCACCTCCACAGACTGCTTAGGGCTTTGCTAGAGGTGCTTGATGAACCATACGGCCTCACTGATGGGTGCTGCTACCACCACCATGATTTCTGCCCCAAGGAGGTTCCACAGAGCTCAAGCAATTCCACGCTTTTCCTCATCATCTCCAAAAACCTCTCCTCTGTATTGCCTAGTGCAGCCACAAAACCTGTGGGTCGACACTTTTTAAACTGCAAAGCCCCTGCAGGTCTCCAGTGAGAGCATGGCTCCTGTATGGGTAACTAGCTTACTGACAAGTTGTTTAACTTTTCCATTACTAATTAGACTTGTAAGGATCGGTTAAGGGACTAAGAACCCACAGAGCAGGACTAAAACACATATTTGAGAAAGATTGGGATTTTTTTGCATGAATAAATGCAAAAATAGTTTGTGCTTATCCCTAGGTCATGCACTGACACATAAAAATAGTGCTGCATGCCACCATAACTGGGACAAGTCCCTCCTCTTTAGTCCACATCTGATGCAAGCCTAAAATAGCAATGTGGTCATTTATGCAGTGTCAAGATACAATAAACTAGATGTACAGTCTTGGTCTGCTGCTGAATACTCCAGTGCAGCAATAAATTCTACCTCTACTTTTAAAAAGACTATGTATCATGAAATTTCTAATGCTACCTTATGCTTTGGTTCCAAGTAAGGGCTGCAAGTCCAAGAAAAAAAAATACCTTTTACCTTACCCATTGCACATAATACATAGTCTAAACATGACACTTTGATCATCCCCCCACATATTATCACTTCAGGATGATCTCTGATGTATGGGAAATGAACTAAACTATGTGATCTTCTCAATTATTCTGGCTTATTTCTGCTTTATTAAAAATAGTGCGATATTAACACCAGGCAGATCTCCACAATGGAGGATCTAGACTGCAAGTAGATGAATAAGCAGACAGGAAACCCACAAGTGAAAGGTAGCAGCTTTTTCCTGAAAACACCAAGAAAAGAATTTTGCAGCCTTTAAAGAGTCTTTATCTCTGAGAGCCCTGCAAATATCTACCACACCACACTTTCTCTTGCTATTTCTAAGACTGAAAAAAGAACAAGGATTTGATGAGTGTAAGAAAGAGGCAATGATACAAATAGCAATGCATTCTTTATTACAGTCTTGGGTTTGCTATTGAGTTTACTATTGTTTCCATGGGAAAGCTACACACAAACGGTAGGTATTCTGCAAGCTACAAACACAGAAGAACTTCTTTGTATTAGAACAAATCAAAATCTTTGCAGTGTAGATACACAAGATTATACATAAGGTCTCTACAATACATCACACCTTAAGTTTTTGTGCTAAAGATAACACATGGATCACACTCTAGGCTAAAAAAAAAAAACAAAAACATACAGAATGTAATAAAGACAACCCAAGGAAAATCAGCATCCAAGTATGAAAGCATAACTTAGGCATCGAAAGTAAAAGATTTTAAGACGGGGAAAAAAAAAAAAGCCTATTCTTAGTGTGGTTTTATTTCACTAGTTTTATATAGTCATGTGTTATTAACCCAAAACCATAAGTGAGCACCTGCACTGCTATTAAAGATCATATGATTTCAAGTGTTTTCCTCTTTACTTCACAAAAATTGAGAGGCATCCTGAAGGATATCACAGCAGTGCTCTAGATACCTTACAGTAAAATAAGACCTACTAAGCCATAAGTAAACTCTATGGCAAAAGCCTGCACTCTGTATTTCTGCTCTAAATGATACAGTGGGGTTGGCTGTTGATAAAGGCTTCCAGGCATTACACTACTAGACAAAAGAATGGAATTAAATTATATATTACAAAGTACCAACGTGAATACAATGGCAATGCAATTAAAGACAGAGATTGCAGGAAAGATTCACTGTAGAGTCCACACGGATTCAAAAACAATCTGGGAGGTAAAGGAGGCTTTGATAAAGTGCTCAATATCTCTTATCCTCCAACTTCACGCATACAGTGTGCTACACTTATGCAAAGTAGAAGCCCACAACAGTAATCCTGTGATTAGGATGCTATTAGTGACAGAGGCAGCTTAAACTGATAGGCTACTCAAGAAAAACAAATCCAGCCTAAAGAGTCTATAGTTGGAAATTACTGAATAAAATCTCTGGACAATCCCCTGAGCTACACAGGTATTTACCTGGTAAAGAAGAGGTCTATCCCAGAAGTATTTTCTGAAGAGCTTAATGTCCGACTCCAGCAAGTGCTGTGTGGTGTGGCTAAATGTCAGTGTCAGAGCTCCTGATGAATGAATAAACTGCACCCAAGCACCCTCACTGATCTCCGCTCTTGAAATGTCAAGCGAGTGACTGCCCTGGAAACTGGAACAACACACAACTTAAACCAAAGCAGATGCTCTGCGCACAGGTAGAATGAAAGCACAGCCGCAGTGAGGTTCTGGTTCGCCCTTGACACAGCCCAATGGGATCTCAATGTACCCACTGCAAAAAAAATTGAGGCAGAAAATCTGAAACATCCACCAAAAACACAGCTGGGCAAACAATACTTACCAGTTACTCTATTCAGGCCTAAGAACACACAGCTCTTTCTGGCCATCAGCAGGGAATAACTGTCAGCACTAGATGGTTACTCATTAGTAAAATAAGCCACAAAAGCAAGCCTTGAAAACACCTATTTCTCCTAAATTAGCAATAGTACCTTTTCCTGTTAACCTTGCCATATATAGCAGTAGGACACAACTGGCAGCTAGCAGGTTTTTTATCCCACAACTGTGAAGGACAGAAAGTATCTCAAGAGAGCACAGCACTGGTCGGATGTTTCAAAGAAATGAGACATTCATTAGGATAACATACAAGAACATAATGTACTGTACCAGTGTTCAAGGGGTATTTTTCAAACTGAAGTACAGGTTAAGTCTCACATAAAGTACAAACTGCATGGAGCCAGAACCAAAAGAGCCACATACCAAATAAAAATGTAACCCAATTCTTGTCTATTTCTATTTGCAAATAAAAGCCAACACTGAGAAGGGGCAACTGATGCTGAAGACACAAGACACATATACACACATATACCCCACGCAGCTCCTCAGGTCCATATATAGGAAACTCCAGACAACTTAAATGTTCCAGAAATTACTTCAAGTCGTTTATTAGTGTGGCAGCTCTCTGGCAAAATAGGCATAGCTGCAGCACTGGTTTTGCTGCAGGCTATCCATCCATATGGATAAGATATCCATCCATCCCTTATCCATCCTTACCTGAGCTTTACTGTGAAAGTCAGGTCCTGTGGGTTTGTTCATATATTTATAAAAATAAGTATTTGTCCGTATGTGTTTTAATGGGTGTCCTTACTTTTTGGTAATGTGTCAAGATTCAGTTGCAGCAGTGCTGGGAAAGGTACCTGATGGTGCAGCTGGTCCTCTGTCACATAACTGACTATTAATTGACTTGTAAATGTAATGAAGGATGCAAAACATAAACGTTCTTCAACTGCAAATAGTTTACCACTTAAAATGGTAATAAAGGCAAAAAGCAACAGAAACCAACACAAAATAATCAACTCTCAATAACACCAGTACTCCCAAACATCACTTAACAGATAGGAGATTTTTAGAGGAATTAGCAAACCATTATACTCACTTTGTGAAGACCTTTACAAGTTCAGAGTGTCCATTTTGTAAAGCCAAATCTAATGGTGTTGCTCCATCATCATTAGGTAATGCTAGCGCTGATGACCCTCCAGGCTGGGCTGCTAAGAACTGGGAAAGCTTAATCAAGCCCAATTTCATCACAAGGTGGAGAAGAGTTTCTTTATGTTTAGGCTCTGAGAAAACACAATAAGCAAACAAAATCATGTGTAAAAAACTCCAGCGTTTTCTTGGCTAGGAAGCATAAAAAAAAAAACTTGTTATCATCTGCAGAAATACCACAGCTCAGGCTCAGACCTACAAAAGTACTTTGGCAGAGTACAACTCTCAGTGAAATCAACAGAGTTTAAATTCCACCTACGGAGCTAAACTACAATATCCAAATGCCATCTAATTTCATCAAAGAATCACAGAATCATAGAACAGTTTGTGTTGGAAGGAACCTTAAAGATCACCTAGTTCAAACATACCTCAGACAGGGACACCTTTAAACCAGGTTTTTCAAAGCCCTATCCAACCTGGCCTTGAACACTTCCAGGGATGGGGCAGTCTAAACTTCTCTGGGCAATCTGTTCCTGCATCTCACCACCCTCATAGTGAAGAATTTCCTCCTAATATGTAATCTAAATCTACCCTCTCTCTGTTTCAGGTCATTACCCCTTGTCCTATACTTACATGCCCTTGTAAAAAGTCCCTCTCCAGATGTCCTGTAAGGCTGCTTTAGGTACTGGAAAGTCTGCTCTAAAGTCTCCCCTGAGCCTTCTCTTCTCCAGGCTGAACAAGCCTCACTCTCTCAACCTGTCTTCATAGGAGAGGTGCTCCATCCCTCTGATCTTACTCCTAGCAGTCCTCTGGACTTACTCAAGCAGGTCCCTCTTGTGTTGGCAGACCCATAGCTGCGTGCAGAACTACAGGTGGGGCCTCATGAGAGCAGAATAGAGGGCAGGATCCCCTCCCTCAACCTGCTGGTCACGCTCCTTTTGCTGCAGCCCAGTGTACGCTGGCTTTCTGGCCTGTGAGCGCACACTGCTGTGTCCTGTTGAGCTTCCATCAACCAACACCCCAAGTCCTTCACAGGGCTGCTCTCAACCCAGTCTCAGCCCAGACTGTATTCATGCTTGGGATTGATCCATATGCAGAAAACAGTTTGAATTAGATAATCTCAGCATTTCTCTTTCCCTGCTTGTAGTACAACATTCAGCACAACAGGTGTCCCAATATATTTCAGAAAACAGTTGAGGCAATTTTCCCTCTGCTTCAGCAGCACAAAATATCTGGCAGCATGGCCAAGTACCAAAATAAAAATAAATAAATAAATAAAGGAGGCAGGGGATGATTTTTCAAGGCATCACTGCAAGAGACCCTTAGCAGTACAGCAAGCCATAAGCTGACAATCATGTGGGTAAAATATACAGGATAATTCTTGTGCCTCCCTTTTCAGAAAGGTGACCTCACCTGTCAGTTCTTCCTCTTCACTTTTTAGCACATAATCATCAAGCTCAACAGGATGAAGCTTAAAATAAATGAGTACACAATGATAAATTAGTCACTAGATGCTGATTCTCTACCCAAGCACTTCCTTGGCTTTTATTCAAAGATGGGTTTATCTGTCTACATATATTCTCAAACACAAAGCCTCTGCAATTTAAAGGCAATAAATAAAATTAAGATTAAGAGCCACTTAACCTGATCTTTACACTGACATTTTGGTATGAGGTTAAATATAAGGGTATATTCACAAAGGTCAAATATTTGAGGGCAGTTACTCTGCCTAAGTAGAGATTAGTAGCTCTTAGAACAACTGGCTGAAATCTATTAGGTTTCCGGTGAAATTTATCATCCTGATTCAACACACTCTTTCTTCCCTGCTACCCAACCAGTTCAGAACACATTATTAAAAATTATGTGCTCCAATGGCAAAGGAAAAGCAAAGCACCTGAAGCATACATAGGTATGCACATTCATTTGTGCAAATACAGTTAAAATCAATAGTAAATTGCTGTCAGATTTCCTCTCTGCATCAATATTTACAAGATAAAACTGTCTGATGGAGAGCAATCCTACAGCAGAAAAAGCAGTTACATAGCCAAAAGCTAATACATGAGTTTTTCAGAAACACTTATGCACTGAGCAAAAGTATCGTGTAATCACAAGCAAATACAGTGGCTCATGGCTGACTCTTATTCAGTTTAAATACTCCCTTTGAAAGTGTCAGGAATATTTATTTTATAGAATTATAAAAAAAAAACAACAAACCAACCAGAAAACCAACCTTGAAGAGTCCTTAAGAGGTCTCTCATCCACTCCTTGCCTTAACACGATTGGTTCAACTTGAATAGCTCCTGACAGATGTTTGTCCCATCTGTTCTAAAAACCCTCCAGATACAAGAGGCTTTCACAAACTTCATAGGCCATCTACACAAGGGATAATTTTATCCTTTCAATTAAAAAGATTTCAAATGCTTAACTTAGCTCACCCTTTTCCAATATAAGCTTGCTGCTTCTTACCCCATCCAAACAGGCATAAGACCCACATCTTTCCTTTCACAGCTTCCTTTTGCATAGCAAGAGGCTGCTTGTCACATCTCAGCTGAGTATGTTTTCTCTGGACATCTTATTAACCGGAGAGTTGCCTTTCCCAGAGCTGGACCTTTTGGAATGCTGTTTTTAGGGGGGAAATCATTATTCTCCTTTGAAAACACTGGACTTGAAATGTTGTAGTATTAAAAAAAGCTAGTTCTCCCATCTCATAAAGCCAGAATGGCAAGGAACCTAAGGAACTTGCTCTACCACTTCACAGAGAAAAATTACTGCATAATCTCCACTGGTGATGAGTTTTTCCTCTGACTATTCAGTGGCAACCCATCCAGACTTCTACCTTTCCACTTCAAGAGGAATTAAAACTTTCAACAGCATCAAATCCAGGAAAACCAGGTCAAGCTTCCTTCAATAAATAAAATAAATTCCAGACCAGATTAAAACGGAGCTTCAGAACACGAGACTCCAACACTGTAACCACCAGCAAACCTGCATGTAGCATCTGAAACCTGTTTTACTGCAGTTCTAACAGAGGCAGACACATTAGCAAGATGCAGGGGAAATTCTTTATACCAGAATATCACTAAACATATTTACAGTATATACCTAAGTATTTCTAGAACACACATGTAAAATGCAACATCATTACTTTATAAATAAAGTCATCTTCAGACTTTCCTCTTACTTGTGGCTAGCCAAAACGTGATCTAGTGCATTAGCATGTCCATGCAATGCTTATCGTTCCAGGTTTTGGGCAATAGATATTTTTCTTTGTCTCCCCATTTCAGATTCTAGGCCAAAATGTGTTCAGTTGGCTGCTGCGATGATCTGCTGCAAGTTCCTAGGCCATAGAGGAAAGTAATGAACTACGTTTTTTTCCCTCAAAGGTCTGAAAAGTATTTTTAGTTTTGGTCTTTGGAGGCAGTGATCATTGCTGGATTTTAGTTACCAACATTAGTATGAATTACAGTGTTTAAGTATCTATCAAGTGAAACGGCATATACATTTCAAAGTTTTCAAGCACATACAACCTTCATGTCCACTGAATCCAACTCAAGCATTTGTAGAACTACTTTGCTAAAAAACAACATAGAACCATAGAATTACCTGGGTCAGAAGGGACCTTTAAAGATCACCCAGTCCAACCCCCCTGCCATGGGCAGTGATATCTTTCACTAGATCAGCTTGGCCAAAGCTCCATCAACATGACTTCGAACACTTTCAGTAATGAGATATCCACAATTTCTCTGGGCAACCTGTTTCAGTGTCCCATCACCCTCATCATAAAAAATTCCTTCCTTGTATTCAATCTAAATATAGACTATTCCAGTTTAAAACGGTTGCCCCTTGTTCTGCTGCTACAGGCCCTGGTAAATGTCAGTCTCCATCTTTCTTATAAGCCTCCTTTATATATTGAAAGGCTGCAATGAGAACTCCCCAAGTGCTTCCTCTTCTCCAGGCTCACAGGAGAAATGTCACAGCCCACTGATAATTTCTGTGACTTTCCCCTTCACCTGCTGCAAAAGGTCCATGCTTTTTATGTGCTGGGAATCCATGTTGGATGAAGTACACCAGATGCAGTTTCACAAGAACAGAACCCACACAGTGAGCGGCTGGGTAAAGTCAGAACATAAAGAATATGGAAGCAGGATAATAAAAATGCTGGGAGCCTGTGTGTCTCACTTGCTTGGAGAATGCCCTAACTATTCAGATACAGTACAAACATGTGCGCCAGTGTGTTCCCTTTCTGTGTTTCTATATTTCTTCCCCAGAGATTGATAGCATCGTATGTGCTTTGCACTAGTCCCAGTGCTATTTCTCTATTATTAAGTATTAATCACACTAAGTATCTGATTAACTACTAACCACACTCCAACCCTCAGATTAACAACACAGAAACAAAAAGATAAACTTTCATCTGAACTCCATCCTCTGAACAAAACTTCAGCCTGGGGCCACCGGGTTTCAATGTACATTGAGACATTGCAAAAAAGCCAAATAAACTTAGAATCATAGAATCATAAAATAGTTAGGGTTGGAAAGGACCTTAAGATCATCTAGTTCCAACCCCCCTGCCATGGGGACACCTCACACTAAACCTTGTCACCCAAGACTTCATCCAACCTGGCCTTGAACACTGCCAGGGATGGAGAACTTGCTCTGGTGCAGGCAAGATCAGGACTTTTCCACTCAGCAAAAAGGGAGCCCTTAGCAAGAAGAATAGCCTTCTCTCTGCTCGGGCACTGCAGCAAATAAAGTTATTCTTCTGGTGGCTAAATCTTAAAAACAATGCAGTATGAGTAAGTCTGTTACAAAAGAACCTAGTTCTAAAAATAACTAATAAACATCAATTAATATCTGTGATCTTGAACACTGTCTACAACAACAATTTCTATTATCTCACCCTGAATATTCTAGTAACAAAGTTCTACCTGCCTGACATAACAACCTCCATGTAAGCTTAAGCTAAATTTGTTCATGGCTAGCTTAAATGCATGTGGTAGCAGAACCACCAGGAAGCTCGACCAGCTGTTTTCACCCCTGATGTACTTTGTCAGAAACAGCAACTCACATTCCTCCCCATCCCTCACCTCTACAGACTGTGTTTGCTGGACTATTCTCCTTTTATTACTCCCACTTGGCTTGCCCAGGATTGAGCAGAAGCTGATGACATAAAGCAATTACTAATAACTTCATGATACTAAAATCTGAAATACAAATTGTAAAATTGAAAGCATAAATGCAAAAGTAAATACACTCTTTCAAAAGAAGAAAAGTATTTTTCACCACAAGTCTGGTTGAACACTGCAACAGGTCATGCAGATAGGTTACAAACTGTCTACCCTTGCAGGTGCTCAAAATTGATCCAACTTCAAAGCCAGTGGAGGGTAGGACCAAGCCACCTCTAGGGACCCCTTCCATCCAAATTGTATAACATAAAAAAAAGACATGATGACTGCTATTAAACTTATAAATAGACACCCTAAAAAGAAAATATTTGCAGTAAAAAGAAAGCTAACATTCTGAAACAACTCATTTTGAGCACTTTTCCAGAACAATTTTCAGTCCACCAACCTCCTCTTAAAGCTTTTTGCCATGACAGAACAAATGGCATTTTCCCACACTTTTCACTTTCCTTCCCCCTTCCCTCAAGGTAGATTTCAAATGTGGCACAATGGGTTGGAAAACAAGCAAAAAAAAAAAACCCAACAAAAACAAACAACGACAAAAAGAAAACCATCAAGAATTTAAAAAATGTGGGAAAACATCATTAATTCAACTGCATTCAGTGGCAAACAGGAAGAAGATATGGAAAAAGGAAAACATAAGCTTCTTCAACATATTCATATTTAAATGGTATAAAGCACCATTTCCATCAAGACAAAAAAATAACAGTTCCTAAGATCTGAAAGATGTCTGATTCATACAGGGTCAGCTACTCTGCAAGGCAAGTGGTGCTGTAAAAGATGCGCACTATCAGGACGCTGTTTTGCATCGCATCCTGATTTTCCAGCCCAAACGGTCCGTTTGACTTAACACAGAGCTATGCCAAACACAGTCTGTTTTAAACATTCAAGAAATCCTTTTGTTCTTCCTTGCACCTGAATCCTTTCCTGTGTCCAAAACAATAAACAAATATTTCTCTCTGACAGAAATGACTAAGCTCTTTCTGGGCTATGAATCTCATTCATTTCCTGGAAGGACACTAAAAGCCACAAGACTTGTGACTTGAAAAGCAAGGGAGACATCAAAACTGGCTGACAAATTCCAGTTTTTCCTGGCTTCGTATTTTCACGCACTGCTATTCATTTTTTCATTTTTTCATTTTTCCATTAGGTATGAGATTGTTTATAAAGCCATTTTCAGTGGACCTCACTGCTGCAAAAACACACACAAGTGGTTTTGTGAATAGACAGTGGCTGTGATGCACAGTCAGGTACATAACAGCCCGTCGGAGGGCACAGCTGTGCTGACATCTCCCCTTTCCACTTCATATCTGGCATATCCCCCTTTTCTTTAATTAGATCCCCTATTCATCAGACCTTTATCAACACCCAGAGGCTGGCATCAATGCTGCTTGAGAAGAGGAGGAAACAGGGGAAGGTTAAACTCCATCTCAAGGGTGGACTGTAAGGAGTCTTGCAGCAGTTTCAGCATCAGGAAGGCTTCAGAAGCTTCCTCTAGCCCCATGCAGTAAAGGCTGTGGATGGTGCTACCATCTACACTGTCAGGTGAAATTTCACTTGACTGTACTGCTTTTCCTCTGTCCCATGCAGTTTCCAAAGCAGAAAACTCCTACAGGGCCAAAGATTTGTCTGTTTCTCTAACCTCCTGAAATGTCTGACAAAAAACAATATTACCTCTCCTCACAAATCTTACCATAGCTAGAAATACTTATCTGCTGCTCCCAATGTTTTCCTAATTCCATGGAAGAGAACATGGACTTTGCCATCATATCCCTTTCCTTCTGCAGGAAAAAAGAAATCTAAAATTCCAACTGAGGAAAAGGCAGAGACAGTATTCAATTTAGATCAAAAATACAACATGCATCAGCCAGGTTTGAACTGGTGCAACTTAGTGGGAATGTGTTTAACACCAAGTGGAAATAGTACCAGGATTTACAAAGAAAAGGGCAGGGAGAGGGCAGCAAAGTCAAAAATGACACAGAAAATGTTAAGAGTGTTCCCTAAAGGCAGAGTATAAAGCAGCAGGGCTGGGTACTTCAGTTCATGCCACAAGACCCAATCTTAGAAAACAATTATGAAGCATTTATGAAATAAAATGGAAATTCTCCTTCTTCATGAAAGGGAATTAAACAAGTATGGACACTTCCTTATAATCCACAACTAATTTTCCTAATTCAGGTCATCATTTTATTGCTTCTACTGATAGCTTTAAACCTAAAAGAGCACTCTGCCTCTTGAAAATAACTAAATAATGGCAAAGCCAGCAGCAAATGTTCTTGTTTGGTTACCAGTATAGTTAAATCACCCAGACAAACCTGCACTCACACTCCCAGCAATACCACTGAAACAACCAGAAACAGAGATGCCTTCAGCCTCTGGTGTGTAAGGCAAATGGCTCCAGTGCTCCTGCTCCCTCTCTGACAGCCAAGGAAAGTAGTAAGTGTGTCAAGGACAAAAAAGTTGCAGTGCAGATGCAAAACCTATGTCAGATGGTCTCTGGGGACTGACACTCCTAAAACACTGCCATAACTTGATGGTACTAAGAGAGGAAAGGTTACTTGGAAGCATTTTTCTTTTCCAACTTAAACTACTCCATCTTGGTTCTTTTTTTCAGTAAACTGAAAAACTGTTGGAAGAAAATTATTATATTTTTAAGCAGCTCTACAAGTTATTTGCTTATTATTTAATACTGATTGGATACAATTTAATACATAAATCAGATAATACAATTTTCAAAAGGAAAATATCCTTTATAAAGCACAATCAAAAAAGAAAATCAGCTTCTCCCTCTCCCTCCTCACTAACCCTCCTTCCCCTTTCTTCAAACCCACCAACAAATAAATGTGTGAGCATAGCACCTCTGTTAGGTCCCCAGTTTCCTCTAGCAGCAAACTGCTTGTGGGCCAGGTGATGTCAAAATCCAACCAGTTGGTGCGAGTAAGCAGCCTCTGACACGGCTGTCACACAGGCACGTACTACAAGCGAGGATTACTGAAAGGTTCATGCTTTCCTGTTTCTTTTGTTGAGCTTTTAAACAATGTGGCTAACAAGTCCTGACCTGCATGACTGCACTAAATTACTGAATTATTTGCAAGGCTCCCTAGACAATCCAGGCTCTCTCTATCCAATCCTTTTTATACCTTATAAAGGGAATACAAACACTTCTTCTGAATATGAAAACTACTATGAATGAATTATTCTTCTATCTTTCCATCAACCCGTAAGTCTCTAAATCCTCATAAAAATGAATGAGGTCCAAAACACCAGGATGGTGCAATAATTTTCTCCAGCCATGTGTCACTCACAAGCAAATTTGTTCCAGTACAAATAACCAAGCACTCTGAAAACTAACAGAATCTCACAAAAATGAGGTCCTAACTAGTGAAGGATGATAGCACTCACATCTTTGACACCACCAATACTAAAAAGCCACACATCATGACACCATCAGACCTCTGGAGCAAGGAGTTGCAGGTACAGCAGCTAGGGAAAGAAAGTCTCACCTTCTTTCTATATCCTTATAAAGTCTCTCTTTCCCACCCATTTTGATCTTTCAGAACATGGGGAAGAAATGGAGTGCTGGGACAACTCTTGATCACCTCATGGTGGAAATTAATCAACTTCTCACCAGGCTGAGATCTGAAGCCCTCCTGCCCTGGTCCACCCACTTGTCCTTCCCTCTCCCTCATCTGCACACACAGGGCTTTCTCAATTATGCTTGGCTTCTTGGCTTTGGGGACAAAAACACAGTGATGGGGACAGCATGAGGAAGCAACAAGAGTCAGTGCTTCTCAGAATCAGGTTAAAGAAGAATATAGATGTAGAAAAGAAGAATCAAAGAATAAAGCTGTATGAAAGAAGAATCAAACTATATTGTCAGAAAGGAGAGAGAAGGATACAGGAGCCAAAAAAAATATACAAACTGCTTAGAGGATACCAAAATGTATGTCAGGCCTTGCCCAAGCTGGATCCCAGAGAGAGAGACAAAGGAAATGACTGACTTCCCTTAGGCTGAAGGCCAAGCTGTACAGAAAGCTTCCAGGAGCCCCACACTCAACAAGGGTGGCCAGTAAAAACTGCTGAGGCAGGACTGCACTGCACTGAGAGCTCCTCACTGTGGCTAGGAGGCCCCCAGGAATTCAGATTAGCTTTTGTTTTATTCAGAAACAAGGAAAGAACACAGCTTCATTTAAGAGCAATAACTGGGGTACAAAAGGAGATGTCACCTCTTCTGTGTAACAGTGCCCATGTGGCAATCTCTAATGAGGCATGCTTGTATAACATTTCAAACCTTCACAGAGACTTTGTACAGTGACTGAGGCACACATCCCTGCTTTTTTGCTGTATTCAAACTTTGTTTATGTATAACATTTAAATCTGAAAAGTGAACAAAGACTGGAAAAGACATAGAAACATAAAAATACCAGTCCTATAAAGTATCATGAGGGCAACATACTCTTTTCCATACAAATGTTGCAGCACATGTAAAAATTAACAATTAGCATTACCAAAACTTAAAGAATTTTGCTATTTGCATTGCAGTCTGGTACCAGCTGAGCTATCTCCAAACCTCTGAGTGCACAACACACCCAGCATAGGCTCCCCCATGTTTCCAGCAAGTAGGTACCCAGCTAGCTTTGCCCAAGCATCTCTCAGTACCATTGTTATCCTGCTGATACTTCTGCATTGGGCTTCAACTGGTTTTGATGAAAAGCTTAGCCAAGTCTGTGAACAAAACTATAGTTGATTTCTTCAGACTTTGAATCAAGATCTTCATTGCTAAGATCCAACAGCCATTCCAGTAGCTGAATAACATGAACAAATATTTACTACACATCAAAATGAAACAAGTATCAGCCTTTTTTTTACTCCTATCTAGCCAATATTTGAATGAGACATGGTATTTGTTTTTACATCTCTTGAAAGAGCTGTTTACAACAGACAGACAAAACCCATCCTTCTCCTGAAGAAGGCAGTAGCAGATTTCAAGCTATGTGTCATTAAGAATTAGAAAGATTTAAGAAGGGAAAAAAGTCCTCACCTAAAGAAAAGGGCTAAGTGCTGTACTTTTACTTCCCAGAAGCTTGCATGAAACTCTTTTTCAGTTTGGCTCACATGAAAACTGCCTGTCCTCCAGCTTTTAGCAATTTAAAGTGCTAAAAGGAAAACAGCCAAAAGTACCAAGTTTTCAATGAAAAACATACGAAGTCATCAAGTTTAAGAGTTTCCAACCTCAGCTATAAATCAGGTGGGTCTGCAAAAATAATTATACTATTCAGCAAAATCTAACAACAGTTTTCTGTTTGCAGTCAAACCTGAAACCAGGAAAATTTCACTTGATTTTGTTACAGAATTTTCAACAGCCCAGCCTAATGTAAAGTTTCATGTATATTTCTATCCCACTTCCTCTATAATAAAATAAAAGCAACAAAGCTTGCTTAGTGATATTCTCCTCGAAGAATGGTTATAGTCTTAAAGCATAAACAGACTGAATGGTGCTAAAAACTGTATTAACTCTGTACATCACTGCCTACAATAACACATTCTTCTGTTTTATGACCATCTCCTTTTTGTCTGTGTAATTAAAATATCTCACTTGGTTGGAAACATGGCGACAGCATCTCACTGCTACAATCCTTGCTTTTTTAAATAGACAGCTCTTTATTTGTGAAAAGTCAGAGTCTATTTATAAATAAAGAACTGCATTTACACTGAGTCAAGGCACAAAAAACCTTCTGGAGAGACTAAGTTACAATAACCATTATTATCCTTTTTAAACCTCTGGGCACAAACCAAATCTCTCACTGCCCCTCTCATACTTGAGCAATTTTTCATCTTAACCACAAAATAAAACACTAGGATTGAGAACCTGGGATAAAAATGATGAGACACCCTACTCTGAACTGTGAGCAAAACCATTGTTAAAAGCTTTCCAACTGAAAATAAAAGTTTACCACCTTCTGAGCAGCTTCCAAGGATGTTCCAAGTCGACGGCAACTCTTCATAAGCAACGGCCATCATTAAATCATTATCCAGGGACTGCAGATCTTTGTCCTTAGCCCAAATTTATCCAGCAACAGCTCATGACTAGCGGCAGTGACACATTCTGCATGATCAACCAGAAAGCGAGACAACTTGCAAGACAGATTCTCCCTGTAATTGACAAGGCAGCTGCCGAGGACTACAGGTGAGTATCCCCTTGTGTACATTAACACAGAGACAGCAACTGCTTCTTGGCATCCATGACCTGTAATTATAATGCAGATTATTCACTAACAATACCTATGTTCAGAAAATTCATTAGTTTTTCCTCATTCCCCCCTGCCTCCAAAAGCTGTGACTACTTATCCAGCATTATTTCATTCTTTCCTCTAATCACATCACTATTTCTGGTGATGAACTTGGACTTGACTAGACTGAATTGCCAGTCCTCCCAGTTATACTGACATAAACCAAGAACAGTCTTTCTAGGTGAAGGCTCTTTAACAACAATGGAAAGAAGAGGTAACTATATCAATATGAAATCCCACAAATCAAAACCTTGAAGGTTCCTGGATAAGAATTACGTAAATGAGATACTTATTACCAGAGTGGCACAGTGGCCTGCAACACAAACTCTGAATAATGTATCTATTTAACACCCATTTTGTACCTACTTGGTGTCTCCATGTAGGCCAAAACCTAGAAGCTTTTAACTAATGCATGATTCAAGCTTCCAGCAGACTTGATTAAATGCTGTATCAACTCTCAAGCTTATAGTTGGGACCCTCGAAGTCCAAGGTAGTTTGTCTCTCAAACCTCTTAAGCACCTTGTGCATTCCTCCTCCTACTTTGCTATCTAAGTGAGGGTGGCTATCATATATCTAAGAATTGCAAGCTATAACTCTCACAGGAGAGCTAATCATGACATACTATGGGTGCAAATCTAAATTCCCCAAAATATCCCTGAACGACTGCAAGTATATATGCAATCTAGCAACTGCAGAAGGAAGCATGTACTTACCACATCTGCAGTTGTTTTTTAAAGTGCTCTGCGTTCCCTTATGTTTAATTTGGCCACTATGAAACAACGTTAACATCAGCAGGACTATATTTTAACCTCACACTTTATTTTCATCTGTTAATGGCGTCTGCTGGGAACAGGCAGAGGATTAAGTGTTGCTTGCAGCCTCCTGTTTTTATTCATAGCTCAGAAGCAATCATTTAACAGTGTCATTTCAGCCTCTTAAAAAAAAAAAAAACAAACCAAAAACCCACAAAACTTTGCTGTCCCGGGAATAAGCCTAGCATTGAATTTTCTCCAGTTGTAATCCATGACAATCATTTATCATTTCACGAGGATCAAAGGAGCCACTATGTAACAGCAGCAAACTCCCTTTTATACTCAGCAGTTATTTTCAGACTCTAAATCCCCTTTAGAAAACAAGAAAAAATAGCAAGCAGATCCTTTTGCACAGGTACACCATGTCTATAGCCACCTACTCGCACAAATGAAAAAGGTCACAAAGCACACAAGAAAGACAACAACCGGGGTTTATGTTACATCCGTAAGGGGGGAAAACGCCAAGGCAGAGAGACAGCTGGAAGGCAAAACAAATCCCCCTGTTTGCAGCAAGGCACCACTGGAACAGTTCCACTGACACCTCTGTACTGAGTATAGCTCCAGCAGATCTCCAAGCATTGCATGTCTCCATCACGAGGGCCTTGGAAGCTGGGGGTGGCTGCTGCATCAAGGGAAAAGCTCAGAAAAAACATAGCTTTTGAGGTGTTAGGATGCCTGGAAGTGAACAATTACGGAATAGAATTAATTCACATTGAAAATTATGCCATTCCTGAAGACACCACTTTAATGCACACCCAACTGTGCAAGCCCAGTAACACTATCTACCCTGATACTGCGTTGGTATCACTGTTCATTGCTATGAAAGGCAGGAACACCTATCGTCAGTGAAATTCAGCCTGGATCCTGTATTTCCTCCATTGGATCCTGCAATTCCTGCATTTCCTCCATTACAGCGCCATAAACCTGAGTTTGTACCAAATCATTCAGTTGTGCCAGCTTTGACATGGATGTAGGGCACAGCAAAGAGAGCAAAAATGTGAACAGTAGTTAACACTCACCTGCAACAATAGACCGAAGAGCATTGTCACTAACTCGCTCTGCAAACATTACATGCCTCTTCAGGGATCCATCATAAACAAAGTAAAACTCAGCATCCTTTGGGAGGTAAATATCCTTGTCAAATTTTGCATGTATAATCACCTGTCCCTGGAAAATGAGAGGGGCTTTCAGAAGCATACAGTAAATTTCTCACCTCCAGTGTATTTCAGATGCAAATTTATTACAACCTTTTCAACAATACTACACAAAGGCTGTGATCCAAAACCAAAAATCTACAGTTTTCTACTTCCACTTAGAAAATAACACTAGTTTTATGCTGACAAGCAAAGGTGATTTAAAAAAAATGCTTTTTAAATAATGCCTTTCAACTAATTCCTTTCACCCTGACACAAATGTAACTTTTTATTTGAAACACATTGGAAAAAGTGAGTCAGTGAATCAAACTATCTTGCTATTCAAAAACCCACACAGTGTTAAAAAAAATAAATCAGAAGCGCTTGAAATTATCTTAGAATCAATTTTACAAAACATAAGCACTGATATAATTATACAACTGACTATGCTGGTTTCAAAGAATACTAGTTCCCAGATATCTGCCTGTGGGTTTCTTTATAGCAAATGGAAAGCAAACCAGCCAAGAAAATCTGTCATACAATAGCTTCAAAAAGGAACAGGAAAGGGATCTGAGAAGCAGCAAACAATAACAAATGTCTGACATGTCTGAGGGAGGAAATTTAGATGAAGTTGTATTTCCCTGGAGAAGAGGACAGTGTGCTCCACTGTGCCTCAACAGCTTCCACGGTTGTTCTAAGACAGAATTGTTCCAACATCTGTCAAAAACGGTGTTTTCTGGAAATCACCACTACAGAAGAGTAATACCTCAGACATCCACACTTCCAAACTACACCTGCCTTGCCTCTGTTTGAAAACAGTTCCTACAGCACTGGCTCCACCAGCTCCATAAACAAGTCTGGTAAAAAACAAAGCACAGCTCAGCAGCACAGAAATTTTCAGTGGTTGAAAACTGCAGTTACAACCCTGACAGTCCTGTCAAACACCCAGCAGCTCCTTCCCTGTTCATTATACAGCAAATATACATCTTACAGCAGCAAGAGTCTTGCTGCCCCCCCTCCCCTCTCCAGCATAACGTCTTCACCTTCCTTCCCCAAGGACATCTTTATGGTCACTTGTAACGATGTAAATCCTGCATTTGTTTTCCTCTTAAATGTCGGCAACTCTTTTGAACTATGCGGTAAAAGAAGCAAAGGCTAGTTTCAGGCACAAAATCCTCCTTAGATAGGATTGTTTCCATTAAGGATAGATGTAAGCAACATTACGAATCCAGTATCAAGAGCAAACATGCCTGACATCCCCAGAAACTGATAATGCACCACCTTTTTTAGTAGCCTAAAGTTTTTGTTGCCAAGTGTTTTTCTCCTATTTCTCTTTGGGTTTTTGCACTGTTTCTATCGCAGAATATTTAAGTTTTTAATCCTATGGTTAGTTGTGAATAGCCGTTTCTGTCTGGATGGCTATTTGGGGGGAAGTAAGAAACAGGGTAAGACCCTGACGACATTCCGGAGTCTGCTCTGGTGCATGCCTAACTGATGCAGCATGGTACACAGAAGGTGCAGCAGAAGTTCTCCCACGCAGGCACTTGTGGCCACAACTCCCAAACCACCTCTGTACCCTCTGGACCCCTAAGGCTGAGGGACTACATTAGCCCACCAGCTCTTGCATTTTCTTTGCACTATGTGAAACAAGGGAGAATTTTTGTAGGCAATATTTCTGATTTGTTAAGCCTCACTCTAGGGAGGGAGGGGAGGGAAATTAAGCTCAAATTGTATACTGCTCCTTTTCTTAAAATGTTAACTTAGAATCAGTAAGGACAGAGGAGCATCTTGAACCGATCAGACTGCATAACATACAGTCATGAGGGAGAATTTCATAACTCCTTGACTTATAATGGGTTAAGGAAAAAAGACCAAGTGGAAAAGTTCATATGCCTAGGACAAAAGTTTTTCATAATCCACTCCTTTCAACCCTCTAGATGAAGAAATTGCTGCAAATTTAACCAAAGATTTTACAGAAGGAAGGCAAATCAGCAGGTAGCTTGTATGTGGCCAAGCAATTAAGTGATTCATTTTGAGAATCCCATGTGACCCAAAAGGAGGCTTAAACCCTGTATTACTTGAGAGAATTCAAAGATAACAGAAAAAGTAACTTTCACAGGGAACTATGCTACACCTTTTTTGATGCTGCATGGTTACCACACCTGGCATCAGAAGCAGGTTATTTCTCAAAGGACAAGTTCCTGTCATCACCTCCATCCTGTCTTCAGTTGTTCGCATTTCATGTTGCTCAATTCCACCAACTTCATCCTTGCTGCCACCACTTAAACATGCATCAGTTTGCTGTTCAGGGCCACCACAAATGCCTTCTGCTCTAGTTTCAAAGGATCTTTTTTCTTCTCAGCTACTCCTCTCCAACTGCACCCCTGGTGCAGTAATGTCATCTTCTCACCTCCTGAAAATCTTTCACAATTGCATCCTACTACCACTGGAGTTCACCCCTTAAACTCATCACTTCCCATCCCTCCAATACTTTGCACAACACTTTGTCCTGTACAGCCATGTCCCACCCTGCTGCCTGCCTTCTCACAGGACAACTTCTCTTCTATCACCAGCATCAGTTCTCTGTTTCCCTTCACCCTCTCCTCTGAGCTACAGCCTTCACCCTGGCTTCAGATCTACATGTGACAGAGCCTAGCTTAGCCTGTGTTTAAGTGTCTCTTCCTTTCAGAACTGTTTTCCTTTGGTGCTGAATTACATCTATTTAATGCCAGGTCTGAATGTAAAGTGATACCTCCAACAAAAGCATTCAGGATCCATATGCTGCTAAAGAAGTGCAGTCGTAAGACAGAAAGAAGAACCTCATACTATGTTTGATCAACCCTTCCCTACATCTGCAAGATCTTTTTTTAGATTTCTATAGAGCTATTGTACAGTTAATATAATTAGTAGATATGTTGCATATGTAGCAGTACATATAATCTACATCCTTGCATATACATATGAAACTAATTAAAACAAAGATCCTGTAATGCAGCTAGACAGTATCACAAACAGATGTGACTGTGATGGGGATAGCTGCACTCACAATCCATTTGCTGCCAAAAATACATTTATTTGGCAGATCAGTCTTTCCCACTGTTCTATCCACTTGGA
>NW_022994527.1:0-39642 GCF_012275295.1 Melopsittacus undulatus | reverse complement strand
AAAATGTTAACACTGACTCTGTTAGCTGTTGTCTCAAAAACTGACTATTGTAATTCAGCAATAAAGCTAGTATAAAGAGATGAGGAAAGAGTTAAATATACTTTTATCTTGGGGTTGGGTGGAAGAGGAGATGAAAAAGGCTATTTCAGGTGCTATGCCATATCCAAGAACATGGAGGATCTTTTCCAATTAATTATATGGCTTTCTTATATGTAATTCTTTTTCTCTACCAAGAATTCTTCTTCAGTGTATATCAAAAGACAGTGGAGCCAGAAATAAACAATATAAATACTGCATGTCATTATTTTCCTCCTGAATGCAGCAGGATTTGACCCAAAACAGTAAGAAATAATTACATCCTGTAAGAGTGGAAATACTTTATTAGGAGGGGAGTTTTGCTAAAGGTGTGTTTGTTTTTTCCGAGAGCTGGGCCATTTCTGAGCACCAAAATTACAGTTTCTTCAATCAAGAGATCTGACAACAGGAATGTTACAGAAAAGCTTGACATGTTAACACATCATGGTAATGATACAGTAATGCAATTTGGTTTGTATATAAATATTTTATGTTTATAATTGGGGATAGTATTTCTGGGGTTTATAATTTTCAATGGAAAATAGTTTGGGGTTTTGCAGAGGTTTGGTTTGGGGTTTTTGTGGTTTTGGGGTGGTTCCCCCCACCTCTGAATTTCTTGAAGCATTTTTTTCTTGCCATATCAGAGAAAAATTATTACCTGAACTCATATTTGCAAGATAAAAACTGCTCTCTAGCAATGAAGAATATGGTAGTTCATTTTGCAGCAGAACTCCTGCAGCCATTGCAGTACCTGTTGAAACAGTAATAACATTCACTGAAAATCTGTAACAGAAGCTCAAAAATGCACAATAAAGCTAAAAAACAAACCTGGCACCTGGTTATGAAGTTGTCCAAGAACTGGGCAGTCTGACAGGGCCTGTACTGCCTTTTTGTGCAGTCATCTTGAAATTCAACAGCCTCACTCTCTGTCCTAGCAATTAGAAGTTTAGTTGAATGTGCATTTCAAGCTCTATAGAGTATGACTGATGATGTGCTTTGTAAATGCGTGTTTTAGACGGACAAGAATCCCTCAACTCATTTAATGTAAAGCCATGTTGATTTTATCACATTCTTAAAAGTAAAAACACGACAGAGATCCTGACTTGAAATCTTGTAATGGGCAGTTTCAGCAAAATCAACAGTATCATAACGTCAGCACCGCTTCTACATCGCGCCATTTATAGTTCTAGTTGGTACTTGCCAAACAGACTGTCCACAGGCTTTATGCCTTCTCTGCTCTCTTCCCTTCTTTGTTTTTAGTCTGTTGACATGTTTGAAGTCACATATATGACAATTCTCTTGTAACAATAAACCTGAACACAGCCATCTGTTTAAGCAGCAAACTCTGTTTTTTTCCCTTGTTTTAGTATAATTTTTAATACAAGTCCAGCTGGGGGAGATCAGCGTCCAGGAGCCTCACCACAGAGCGACAAGAGCCACTGAGGAGGGAGCCTCAAGTCCTCGACAGGACTTGCAAAGAGCTCAGCTACCGCGAGGAGGTGACACCACCAGGGCGGAGACAGGAGAGTGGCACCAACTGTGAGTGGTTAAAAACCTACCCAGGGAGCACGGCGACCGGGAACGGGGCAAACAGAGCGGGTTGAGGCAGTTTGTGCGGGCAGGCGAGCGGGCTGGTGAGCACTCGCCGTATGACCAGGGTCCGGTCTGGGAGCGCTGCCCCGGCCGCCCCAGTGGTGGCCAGCGTAGGCGCCCAGACAGAGCCAGTAAGAGGGGAGGCTGCGGTGCAGAGCTTGGAATGTAGAGAGTGCCTGCACTGGTCTTGTGAGGGAAAGGTGCAGAATGAGCAGGGCTGAGCTCGCTGCTCCCTGATGGAGGTTCTCCTGCAGCAGGTGGCTGAGCTATGGGATGCTGTCAGTAAGCTGCAAGATGTCAGGGAAGCTGAGAGGAAGCAGGACTGCTTGCTCCAGGACCAAACAGCACAGGGGCCTCAAGATTCCCCTCTAACTCATGGAGGAAAGAAGGAGGCTGTTGATCAGGGAAGCTGGGAATTAGTAACAAAAAAAAAAAAACAACCAAAGGAGGAAGAGAGCAATTAAAAGCAAGGGGCTTCCTCCTAAATCTGCTGTACTCACCCAGAAACGTTTGCTGTCCTGCAGGGGGCTGATGAGGAAATGCACTTGCATCAGAAACAGTCGGCTGGTGCACTGGTACAGAAGATCTCTACTGGTGCCACCAGGAAAAAGCAGCGGGTTGTAGTAGTAGGGGACTCTGCCTTGAAAGGGACAGAAGCGCTCATCTGTCGGCCTGACCCGGTCACAAGGGAGGTGTGTTGCCTAAATGGGGCACGGATCGGGGATGTTGTGGAGAGGCTGCCTGCTCTAGTAAGCCCCACGGACTATTACCTGCTTCTAGTGATACATGTGGGTGCTAGGGATATAGATAGTAGTAGCCTGAGGAGTATAAAGAAGGACTACAGAGCTCTGGGAGAGGTGGTCAGGGGTTCTGGAGCTCAGATAGTCTTTTTGACAATTCTCCAAGACAGAGGGGAGGACCTTCCAAAGGCTAGGAGGATTGGACAGGTTAGTAAATGGTTAAAAGGGTGGTGTCATAGTCAAGGGTTTGGGTGTCTTGGACATGGGGCCCACATTTGTAGGCCAGGCCTACTGGGGGCTGGTGGAACTGCTCTGATAAAGAAAGGGAAGAGTGGCTTTGCTGGGAGGCTTGCCAGACTTGTCAAGGATGCTTTAAACTAGATGTGTTGGGGAGGAGGGCATCATTCCATCCCAATACACCCAGTCAGTTGTCAGCACCTATAATAAATACTCTGAGCAATGTAGTGATATTCTAGCCGCTCCAGCCACTGAGCCGGCTTAATTTGGAGCTCGGCTCAGATGCCTCTATACAAATGCCCGTAGCATGGGGAATAAACAAGAGGAATTAGAGATGTGGGCACATCTACGGGGCTATGATATAATAGGCATCACAGGAAACATGGTGGGATGGCTCCTTTGACTGGAGTGTTGGAATGGAAGGTTATAGACTTTTTAGAAAAGACAGGCCCGGTAGGAGGGGAGGGGGAGTTGCCCTTTATGTTAGGGATAGGCTGGAGAGTATGGAACTCTGTCTGGGGACAGGTGATCAGTTAACAGAAAGTTTGTGGGTCAGGGTTAAGGGGAAATCGGTGATAGGACACATTACTGTGGGGATATGTTACAGACCGCCTGATCAAGAGGAACCTGTGGATGAAGAAACTCTACAGACAGACAGGCACAGCCTCACACTCGCAGGCCCTTGTTCTCATGGGGGACTTCAACCACCCTGACATCTGTTGGGGCGACAGTACGGCCCGGCACAAGCAATCCAGGAGGTTTCTCGATTGTGTGGAAGGCAACTTCCTTCTGCAAGCAATAAAGGAGCCGACGAGGAGAGGTGCCCTGCTTGACCTCGTGTTCACCAACAGGGAAGGGCTCATTGGAAATCTGACTCTCCAGGGAAGTCTTGGATGCAGTGATCACGAGATGGTCGAATTCAAGGTCCTCAGGACAGTGAGAAGAGCGTGCAGTAAGCTCACTGCCCTGGACTTCAAGAGAGCAGACTTTGGGCCTCTTCAGAAACCTGCTTAGCAAGGTTCCATGGGATATAGCCTTAGAGGGCAAGGGGGCCCAAGACTCTTGGTTAACATTCAATGATCACCTGCTACAAGCTCAGGAGTGTTGCATCCCGACTAGAAGGAAGTGCAGCAGGAGGGCCAGGAGACCTCCTTGGATGGATAAGGAGCTGCTGAGAAAAATTCACAGGAAAAAAGAGACTTATAAAAGGTGGAAGCAAGGACAGGTGGCCTGGGATGAATACAGGGATGTTGTCCGGGTAGTTAGGGACCAAGTTAGGAAAGCTAAGGCCCAATTGGAGCTAAACTTGGCAAGGGATGTTAAAGATAATAGGAAGGGATTTTATAGGTATGTAGCGGCTAAAAAACAGACTAAGGACAATGTAGGCCCCCTCTGGAAGCTTTCAGGAGAACTGTCTACACAGGACTTGGAGAAGGCTGAGGTTCTGAATGGCTTCTTTGCCTCGGTCTTCACTGGCAAAGGCTCTGACCGCAGCCCCAAGTCTTGGAAGGTGGATGCAGGGACTGTGAAAACCTAGACCTTGGGCCCACTGTAGGAGAGGATGTGGTTCGAGACAATCTTAAGAACCTGAACGTACACAAGTCCATGGGACCTGATGAAATCCATCCGCGGGTCCTGAAGGAGCTGGCGAATGAAGTTGCAAAGCCACTGGCCATCATATTTGAAAAATCATGGCAGTCAGGTGAAGTTCCTGACGACTGGAAAAAGGGAAATATAACCCCCATTTTCAAGAAGGGGAAAATGGATGACCCAGGGAATTACAGACCAGTCAGTCTCACCTCTGTGCCTGACAAAATCTGGGAGCAGATTCTCTTGGAAGGCATGCTAGGGCACATGAAAAAGAGAAAGGTGCTTGGTGACAGCAGCATGGTTTTACTAGGGGGAAATCCTGCCTGACCAATTGGGTGGCCTTCTATGACGGGGCTACAAAAGTGATGGAGAGGAGTGGAGCAGTTGACGTCATCTACCTGGACTTGTGCAAAGCGTTCGACACTGTCCCACATGACATCCTTGTCTCTAAATTGGAGTGTCATCAATTTGATAGGTGGAGCACTCGGTGGATAAAGAACTGGCTGGATGGTCACACTCAAAGAGTTGTGGTCAACGGTTCAATGTCCGGCTGGAGACCAGTGACGAGTGGTGTCCCTCAGGGATCGGTGTTGGGACCGGTCTTGTTTAATATCTTTGTCGCTGACATGGACAATGGAATTGAGTGTGCCCTCAGCAAGTTTGCCGATGACACCAAGCTGTGTGGTTCTGTTGATACGCTAGAGGGAAGGAATGCCATTCAGAGGGACCTTGACATGCTTGTGAGATGGGCTGATGCCAACCTCATGAAGTTTAACCATGCCAAGTGCAAGGTCCTACATCTGGGTTGGAGCAATCCCAGGCACAGCTACAGGTGGGCAAAAAGGAAATTCATGGTAGTCCTGCGGAGAAGGACTTGGGGGTGTTAGTCAATGAGAAAATGAACATGAGCCAGCTTCAGTGTGCACTCACAGCCCAGAAAGCTGCATCAAAAGAAGTGTGACCAGCAGGTCGAAGGGAGGTGATCCTGCCCCTCTACTCTGCTCTTGTGAGACCTCACTTGGAGTACTGGGTGCAGTTTCTGGTGTCCTCAACATAAAAAGGACATGGTACTGTTAGAACAAGTCCAGAGGGAGGCCACGAGGATGATCAGGGGGACTGGAGCACCTCCCATATGAAGACAGGCTGAGAAAGTTGGGTCTGTTCAGCCTGGAGAAGAGAAGGCTGCGTGGAGACCTCATAGCAGCCTTCCAGTATCTGAAGGGGGCCTACAGGGATGCTGGGGAGGGACTATTCATTAGGACTGTAGTGATAGGACAAGGGGTAATGGTTGAAACTTAAACAGCAGAGGTTTAGACTGGATATAAGGAAGAAATTCTTTACTGTTAGGGGTGGTGAGGCACTGGAATGGGTTGCCCAGGGGGGTTGTGAATGCTCCATCCCTGACAGTGTTCAAGACCAGGTTGGATGAAGCCGTGGGTGATATGGTTTAGTGTGAGGTGTCCCCTGCCCATGGCAGGGGGGTTGGAACTAGATGATCTTGAGGTCCTTTCCAATCCTAACTATTCTATGATTCTATGATTCTATGATTCTGAAGACCTTCTATCTGACAAAAAAAAAAACATAAGGGAAGCTGTAAATGTGAACATATCAGCCACTCTGATGTTTGAATTAAACATCTACATGGCTTTTGAGTGGATACTGTTACCCAGTGTAAGATTACCATTCTGCTTCATTACCTCTATAGAAAAATTGCTGCACGTATAACAAAACCTCATTTTTTTTATACCAAACTAAGTACATCTTTGCTCTATGTGCAACTATAGAAATTTTACTAACTAGACAAAACTTAGGCCCAAATTCTGCGAAACCAATATAAGGACTCAGCAGCATAGTGTTTTAAAAGACAGGTTTGCTAAAAGAATAAATAGCACGTGGGGATGAGGTGGTGTAACAGTCTCAAGTGTTGGTGTTAACATTTTATTGTCCACCTTTTATCTGTAATTCTGCATAGATGTTTTTTAAGTAAATATTTAAACAGATTCAAATAGAATCTCATTCATGCAGATATTACATTATTTAATCACATACTTGATATGTGATAGAATCAACTGTTCATCCAACAGTGCTAGTGGACTTTATTCCAGACAGTCATGTAGTATAGCTCTGTCCTTGTCATGATGCTTAAAGGTGGAACAGAATGCACATACGCATTAATAAATCTTTAATACTGCTATACCAGTTGCCTCAAAACCATAAGAATTGCATGTGTCTGTAAAAGACAAAGGCCCTTTGAAACTTCAGTGATCCTCAGAAATTAATTTCTAATGTAAACATATTAATAGGACTGTGAATTAAAATTATCTTATTAAAGTTTAAAGAATATCTGGAGCATTTTCTACTCAGCTACTTGAGCATCCCACTCTGCACTTTTAAAAGTCTATCCTCTAATAAAGAGGCAGGAATGCTTGCATATTAATTGCATTCTATTTGGAGAAGTTCCGAACCTCTGTACTTTTCCCAGGAGACTGTTGAAATCAGCAAAGGCTGGCTTTCATGATCAGAGAGAACTTTGTGGCTAAAGAAATTATTTTATTCCCCAAAATAATTTTTAAGATTAATAAGAGTTGAATTAACTAAAATGTGAGTTCTACCTTCTCAGAAGGTTCTCCTAAAACTCTTAATAGCTTCTAATAGCTTGATCAGATTACATAAAGCATTTTATTTTTTTTATTTTTTTTAAGCAGAAATCAGGCTGTCAGGGACCCTTAAACTGAAAAGGGAAGAGATGGAGATTAATGCAGAAGATAATATACCTACAGTGTTACAGAATACTAGCAAGATGTGTTTTAAATGGCAGAGGCAAACACTGTGTATATTTGCAGTGCAGCAAATAAGAGCTCCCTTGGTTTATTTCAGAAGGTACACCAAAACCCTATTTCCTGTGCTGTATAGCCAGGCAGTTTCCAACTGACTTCAGTATTTTGTCCTCGTGCCTGTCAGTTTGCTGTATTATTTCCTGACAAGTGTTTTAAATTGCACAGTATAATCCATGTGAGCAATTCACTTGTATTTATTTCTGAAACCGAAAAAGTGGAGCAAGATTATGACAAATTACTTCACGGAATTCTACTGCTCTCCCTCAAACAGATGTAAAATGTAATTTGGGACAGGAACTACTATCTCAGTGTTGATCTTACTAGAGAGGGGTACTACATTCCTGCACAGATAGAGTGTTAATAGTAAAAACAGTGCTTAAGTAAAAGAATTGACGCTCCTGATTCTTCTATGTAGCAGGTACTCTTAGTTCCTAAAGGTCCTCTTCAGCAGTTTGCTTGTCACATGAACACTCGAAAGGTGCTGGAGAAAAAAACAAGCTCAAAGTGTTATTCCAGGTCACGGTCCTCATCATCTGAGGAATGTGCTTGTGGCAATCATGGTACCACCTTAATCGGATCCGCTCAGTATCTGGGGACATGCATTTCTATTGCCATGACAGCAAAGAAGCTGCTGTTTCAGTCCCCATTCAAGACATAGAATGGTGTCTCAGGTAATGTTCCATCTCTTTATGGTTTATCACAGAAGCAGTATCATTAAATGTGCAGGAACAACACAGCTAATGAAATCAAGACAAGGGGAAAATAATGTCTGTGCTGTTGGCTGTCTGAAGCAACCAGCAGCATCACACTGCCCAAAGAAACAAGGATCTCTAGAAATCATGGTACACCATCAGATGTCAAGGACTAAGGGGAATATTTCAGAAAATCCCCTCCAGGTGTGAATTTTATACTTGGTTTGATGTCTATATGCATTTTTGAGGTGGGGGGGGGGGGGTCTGATTTTGAGCAGATCAATTCCTATCGGAAAGGATGTAACATTTTTGTTTCCTGTTCATTGCACCATTGATTCACTTGTTGCCTTTGGTAACATGATAGCTATCAAGCCCCTGCTCACTGTTTCATACATGTAGAGAGGGGGCTTTCTTGCAGAGGAAGTAGTATAGGCACCCTGTGCTTCCATTTTTTTTTAAGGAGTGAAGCAGCATCTTGTCCACACTCATTTCCTCTGAAATAAAAGCACTCTCTCTGTGAAGTTACAGGATGAGTAGTTAAGTGTCATGCAGCAAGGACAAATGAGATCCACAATGAAGGAGGTTCTGGACCTTTCTGGTGATTCAGGCTGACAAAGAAGGAGCACACTGGAGGCTTATCATGCTGGTTCACGTGACCAGGCTGCAGTGGGGACGCATCAAACGAGCAGTGGGGCTACACACTTAGGCAACTTTCTTAGGTGTCATTGCCTTGTAACAAGGAAGATTTCCTTCTAGTATTTCAGGATCTGGAAATCAGTGGCTTCCAGTCACAGGGCTGAATTTTTGCTTCAGAACAAAGTGAGAGAAAAGAACAATGTCCAATGTTTTAGCAGCCAGAAAACAATCATACAGCCAAAAAGTGATGAGACAAGAAGATGCTGGTCTCACTCTACCTTAGCAGTTAAGAAGCTTATTTAAAAGATGCAATTACTATCTTTTACTTCAGAACATGTTTTTCAGGGCGAGTTGAAAAGTTTGTGTTCCAGACTGGAAAAATTCCAGTTGGGGCAGTTCTGCTGCTGGCACAAACAGTAATCCCATTGTAAAGCTACCCACTGGATTTCTGGGAATTCTCTACCTAATAGTGATGTCTCATTTCTCCAGACCCATGTGTGTTTGGTAAGTAAGAATATGACAGCTGACCACACATTTCAAAAGATGACATTTATGTATGAACGTGGAAAAATCTTGGTCAAGATTTCAATTTTAAAACATTAGTGTAGAATAAAAGCTATTTTATACCTCATATATTCATACACTATAAGCAAATGCTGATGCTTGTCACTCTCACATGAAATTTGGGAGGTTTTTATTAACATTTTCTTGCCTTCTAAAGTGAATTTTCCTCTCCCCATTGCAGTGACATATAAGGAACTATCCCATAGTGCAATTTTTAAAGCATATGGTTGACTACAGACTCAGGTAGGGGCCATGTCAGCTTTGTACCTAAGCACTCGGGTAATACCTCTAACATTTACTCTGTGGCCTGATTCTGCAGGTACTTATCCTCCTGAGCAGCTTTGCTTTGTGAGCAGTCCACAGAAGTCAAAACATCAGAATCACATGGGATAAAGTTTCACGGCCAAAATGCAAAGTTCTTAAACTGCACGAGTAAGATGTTTTAGAGAGGTAACTAAAGTTAACTTAGACAACTAAGACTAAGCAAAAAATATGATAGTGTAAGGGGGACTGGGTATGTTAACGAAGTGACCCAGAGCTACTACATTATAACCTGGTCTCTAAATTTAGGCTTTAAATCTGGTGTTTTGAGATTGGCAGATCTATGAAAGTTTTAACAGAAAAATCTTACAAATCTGCTGAGACATAATCACTTCTACAGGAAGCACTGGCAGAGGAAACTGTATTTTAAATTACTACAGGCTGATTTTAACATTGCTGGGAATAACAAAGAATTTATTTCTAAAGTGCTGTAAAAATCATAGGTAACTGTTTTGTGTTAAAACAGCCTCAAGGAGTGTTGTTTTATGTATATATCAGTAAGTAGGATCGTGAGGAGTAGGTATTTCAGAAATACTTAAGCTACAGTTAACAGAACTCTTGAAGGCAGTTTTAGCATCCAGTATTTAGTAGGTACACAGCTCAATTCCCTCAGCTTATTTGAAATGTGAACTATTTACTACTCAAGATATGGGACAGAGAAGTCAAGGTAATAATTTAACCAATTTTTTCTTATACTTCAGTTATATGTGAATTGCACAGTAAAACAATACTGCAGCTCTCGTAAAACTGATTTCACTGGGACCACAACCAGAACTGATATGTTATTTCTGTACGTGTTTTTCACCCTTTGGGAAAAAAATATTCCCATCTGTTTCAGTAAAGGTGAATGTCATTTAATCATTAAGTTTGATATTTACAAAGGACTGTAGCTGCTTTCATGCACAAAAGAGACAAAAGAATATAATTCATTAGATGATGTAGGTGTGGTCTGATGATTCAGTATTTGCTAATCATAGTTTTTTTTGACATAAATGGCAAGAAACTACAAGCTAAACTGAGGGACATGTCTACGGCTGACTTGATTCGTATTATCTTAAGTCACACCAGCTTTCTGTGGTAGGTGTGAACTCAGTAGTTAACAGAAGTTATTTAAACTACCTTGAACAGGCTGGCAGTCAGTAATTACTATTAAGAACCATAAAGGAGATGGTGTAAAATGAATACATTCACTGTTCCACAAACAGAACTGGTGATTCAGGTATTCTTGATCATGAATATCATGTTTACTAAGAGACCATCAGACTTGTAAGACCAGCTACATACAGAAGAATGAAATATTGTCAGTAACACATTTAAATAGCATTCAGAATTGGAAAAGTTTAAAAATTACCTCATTAGAGGAATTATTCTTTAATCTCATATTCAAAGCCATAGTAAGTTTATGAATAGTTTCAATAATTTCATTGTAATGCCTTACCTGTTGCCCTGCAAAAAGAGTAAGTGATTGTTGATCCCTTCATTGTTGCAGTATCAACCACAGGAAATATTCTGTAGGGAATTCACATTTTACAGAAGAGAAGCAAATGATGCTGCCACAGTATTTCCTGTAGTTAATTGGATTCCTGATGGTAATCTGGGTAGGAGCCAAGTAACTATCTTTTCTTCACTTAAGACTATAATGAGGACTGCCTTATGGCCTGTGCAGATAATCATCCCATAAACTGCTTTCTGGTGTCTGCCTAGATTTTAAAGGGATTGAGGCAAACCAGGCCACACCAACCTGATGTTTTAATAACTGAATTTCCATCTTTTTTCTGTTCACCTAATTTTCCTATAATCAACTACAAGCAAATATATGTATGTGTGTGTCTGCATGCATCAGACAGCTATGCAAGTAGCTACAGAGGTAATTTTGTGAATTAAATTAATCACAGTGAAAACTGATGCAATTAGTTTGAAATAGGATGAAAAGAAAATCAGACAAACTGTGTTCGGTGTTATCTGTTGCTTCACTCTGAACAAAGCTTTTTCAGCTTCACCAAATGAAGCATAGAAGTGTTTACATTGAGATATAAATTACTGTGTTAAAAGTAATAGCTCAAAACCATAACAAAAAACAGTTCATCTGAATGTAAAAGATATAATCTACTAAAAAAAAACACAAAGACTCTGTTGATTTAAACTAAGTACTAGATGAAATAATAAAACAAGCTAAATAAGTTACAATATCTTACTTATTTTACTAAATCAATTCCAACTACTAATTATTACCTGACAAAAAAAAAAATTGCTTTCCCTGCACGTCTTATTAAAACTTCCGAGCATTATTACGCACATTTCACTGCTCATCATTGTAAATGTTTCATGATTAATTAGAAACAAAATATTTGTGCAAGCTTCTGTGGATAGGGCATGTGTACTGTTTAAGCAAGCAAGGTAACCAAGCTATAGGAGACAACTCAAAGCTGATGCCACAACCTCATTCATTCCAAAAGAGTCATCTCAGCTAAACACCTGCCTTAATTCTGGCTAACAGAGAGATGGGACATGTAACAAGACTAAATTGCTGTGTTAATTTTCAGACATAATTTTCTAGCCAGGCTTTCACTAATAAAAACAGGATGAAGGAATCCTACTACTTTTCAGATAGAAAAAATAATTCATGGAGCAAAGAGAGAAATTAACAAAGTAGCCCTTAAAATTCCACATCTCGTTTTTACTGATACTGGAACATAAAAAAAAAAATAAAAATCGCATGCATGAACTAAACTGCATCCAGTCATTTTAGTAACCATTTTAGTACATTTTTATGTAAATGTACAGACATTTATGAAAAAAAAAGCCCCAAAAATAGGGCTTCCAATAGACTTGTATGCTACTTTAGAATGCACAGTAAGGTACCTTAGGCACTTAAAAACCCCAAACAGACTGTGAAGCCTGAAATCCTGCACTGCACATCTTCGTATGTGGGTAAAAGTTTCAGTTCCACAGGTGCTAAGTGCCCACAGGTGGAACTGGAAGGTTCAAAACCTCCAAAACACTGATCCTGGCAGTGGGTCCCTGTGTGACAAGAGGCCAGGAGAATGCAAGAAGTGTTGACTTCATGGGAATTAAAGACCTTTGGTAGAAACCTGTAATAGCATCATGGAAAATGCAGGGCAGAGCTAGTCCAACATCCTGCTCAAGGCGGGGGCACACTTCCAGGCTAGATCAAGCGCTGACAGATTCCCTGTCTGAAGGTCCTTGCACAAGTAACACTCCCTGTTAGCAGCACTGCTTCTTGGCATCATTAGGCAATGGTTGTAGTCATGAGAAGCGGCTCTATCAATTGAGTCTAAGAATTCTGAGTAAAGGGACACACGTTTTTTCAAGTGTCAGCACACAAAACCCGTGTTTAAACAAATGGAGCATCTGGTAAAGTGTTCTGTGGCAGGAAATGGAGGAAGTTAGCATTTTTTTTCAACTTTACTAAAGAACAAAAAGCAGCTTCGGGTAACTAACATATTAATTAAAATCTTAATATGAGCATACTATTTTGGGGAAAGCTCTAAATGCTCACATTTAAGGAGCAGTAAACTGATATAACTGTTTATTTTCATATGGATAATATAATAACACTATTCACCTATTTGACTCCAGAGGGGTTTAATTCCTGGATGGTTTAGATCCCAGTGCTTTGCTGTATCAAACTGTAGGTGTTAAGGGCTGGGTTGCCCCCTTAGGTCTGTTCCTGCATGTGTACTCATTGGAACTAATGGCAGTTTATCCAGCTAAAGGACTGTTTTTCTCTAGAGGTCTGCAAAGTTTAGCTAGTTCCAGGAACTGGTGCCAAACATGTCTGTTAGAACAGGCTATGTCATCATATTTTTGCCAAGACAAGGCTCATGCTAACTGAGGATGACTATTAGGTTGAAATAATTTGCCATTTCCAAGGAGAGAATGCACAGAGTAGGTGGGATGCTAGTGACTAAATCATATTTTTTAATCTCCCTAGGCTCAGCATTTTCTTATTTAAATCAAATTAAGAAACCAGGTCCTCTGGTAAATTCTATAGAATGATAATTGCCATTTAAAGCTACTATCAAGCTTTTTAGCTAAGTAAAACAGGATCACTATTAGGCTTCTGGCAGCTTATTTCTCTCGCACTGCACGGGCTGCCTCATGGCTACTTTACAGTGGTCTTAGCAAATCCACCTGTTCTGTCACCTTAGGTACTGATTATCAGATTTAGGTGGGTAGAAAACTCTAAAATCTCTCATCATGGAGCTGGATGCAATTATTTGACCATTGCTAAGATAGCACTGTCTTCATTGAGCACACAGACAATCAAAATATCAAATTATCCTAAATCTTAATTTTTACTAAAACCTAATATACTCAGAAGTTCATTTTAATTTAGAAAAACTATGTATTTAGATTCCTAGCTGGCTTTGGACATTCCCAGCTTCATATTTTGCTTTTGCTCTTCTCACACTTTGGATAATAAAAATCAATTCATGTTGCTTTATTTTCAGCTTTAGTTTTGTGTAACTCTAAAACTTTAGGAATGCTCTCAAAGACTTTCTACAAGTTTTGCTTTTAGATTTTTTATATACATATATTTATGTCCCTTCAGCACAATGCAGTACCACTGTAAATCAATCAAAAAAAGCAGGGTCAAAACCTGCTTTTCAGTAGGCTTTGACTCTACAGGCAGTGTTACAGTTTTGAGAAAAATACACATTTAGCTGCTTAATGAGATCCCAGAGCAGCAGCCCCCCTGTGATCTCCGTCTTCTTTCATCTGTACTTCCATCAGTCTCCCTTTTCCTGTTTGTTCCACTATTAGCCAAAATGACAACAAATGCTAAAATGGAATGTAATGAAGTGGTAAGTATAGGCAACATAACATAGCAGTGTGAAGATTTACATTTAAAAGACAGTTCTAAAACTGAAGAATTGTATCAACTATTACTTACAGGGCATTCAATGGCCTTTTAGTGCAAAGGTGACTCCAAGCCTATGAGAACAGTCTAGAATCTCTTCTTAGCCACAGGCTTTAAAATTAAAGAAAAATTGCAACTTAAACTAGATGTAGATGTAACAATGAAAAGAGTGCTACAGCAACCCCATCTAGCTCTGCTTTGTGGGACAGCTCTTTTTCTACATACATGCCACACTGGTACCCACGCGGGCCTTGCAAAGCCCTCATCCAGTAATAGTCTACTTGCATACATAGCTCCCTCTTTAAAATAGCAGCTGTTGGAAACTAGAAATTAGAAGAAATCCTTCTTTCATAAATCTTATAACTTCTCAAGAACCACCATGTATTAAACCAGTTTGTGATGACCTTTGCAAAAAGTATGTGTGATTTCTATGAAACACTGCAGTGGGAATGCAGAACAGCGGCTGAGTTCATGCACAACAAAACAGAACTGCAAAAATGGCAAACTAGCTACATGAACTAAGGAAATTTTAAGAAAATCAGGTAGCTCTAAGGCAGCCAATCCATTTAGGCATTTTATATCATGTGCTTTCTGCTGAGGAACAACACGGTCAAGCTCTTTAACACAGGAACTGCTTGAGCGAAGAACCAAAAGAGGTCAAAGAAATTTTACTGTGTGGTCAGAGATCAAGAGTTGCAGGTGGCTGTCCCTCATGTTCCTGACAGAAGACTAAGGCCAGGAAAAATCCAGAGTGGAGAGAAACCCGAGGAAATGGGTATGGTTTTACATGTTTTTATCATTTTCAGCAATAACAAACTACCCAAGATCAGAATTAAAAATTGTTATGAATTTCTGTATTTTCTTGAAAAAAAAAAAAAACCAACAAAGGCAAGGTTAGGAGTAATTTGTTTTTTGTTGTATTTTGCTCAAGCAGTTCTGGAGCCTGACCCTTGTTTCACAAAAAGACACAGAGAATTAATGCCTGGGAATTGTGTCTGCACAAAGAGCAGAGAACGGCTCTGTTGTTACAGATGGCACAGGATCACAGACCCACAGAGTTCTCTTTGAAGACGTATGTCTTTAGTTCTGAATGATACACTAGCAGGAAGGGAAATTAATGTAAGCCAAACTATACTTTTCTTTAAATGTGGGAATTTATTGCCAGCAACTGGGAATAGAATGCAAACTAGTAGTCAGAAATACAAGCACTCTCACACCTTATCTGAGCACTTGTAATCCATTTTTATGTATTATGTGTAGCATATTCCTTCCCAGCAACTAGCGTCCTCCATGCCAGATTTCACAATTTTACTCACAACTCTCTCACTTGTCATTTTACTAATACTGCAAAAAAAACCCCACCTCATAATGGTATCACTGGATGTGCGATGAAGTAAAACGTTACTCACATACGTGAAAGAAACACTGTCCAGATCGGTTTATGCTGCCACCCAAGAAATCACAGTGAGAGGATTACATTGCTAATTATACCTCTGAGGTGCTATTCTTACAGCATCGGGCTATGAAGACTGTCTCACTCGTGTATTTTGTATTTCATCTTTCTTGCCTTACACATGTAGCTCCATGTATGTTTTCATATAAACTTACTGCTGAACATAAGAAATGGAAAATGCTTTTAAGCAATACATAATTGCAAATACTTTACATTTATTTTATGTTCTTTTGGGATTAATTACTCCAGGGGTGTGGTGCTCAGTTTCAGAGGTGCGGTGCTTCAGTTTCAGAGGTGCAGACCTCCTGAAAACGTGGATCTAAGCAAAGCAAAGAGAGGGAGCTAGGCAAAGGGAAAACGCGTAAAGATGAGATTGCCAGTGTACTTGGTAACGCCTTTTTGTTAGTCTGTTGAAGAGGATGGTAACAGGCTGGTGGCATAAGCAGCAACAGATTCATCTAAAATTACTACCCAGTGTTTGGATGAAGCACGTGCCATATGCCCACCTGCCCTTTCAGCTCCAAAGGCGACCTACCAAGCTGCATTTAACGATGGTGAGGGGTACGTAAAACACGAAGCACGCCTGCGAAAGGGGAGGACTCCTCCTCCCGGCTGTCCCGCAGGGAGGCCGCGCTAGCCTCACTCCCGGCCATCACCTCCTCCGCCGCAGTGAAGGTGTGATGTACCAGACAGGAGGGGCTGCGTTACCTCACGGTCCTGCTCTGGAACCTGCTTGGTGCCGGGGCAGAGCCGCTCCCACCCTCCGGAACCCAGAGAGCGCGGGGGCAGGAGTCTCTATGGTGGTCTTAACCGAGGGCCTCCGCCCCGCGGGTCGCCGAGGCAGCAGTCAGGGACTGCCGCAGCACTCGCGGCCGCCAGCTAACGGGATGCGGTTTTAAGTCTGTTCTGTCCGTGCTGTTCTCGCTTACCGCGGGCAGGAGGGGAATAGGCAGTCCCAGGGAGCCGCTTGACCTACGCCTGGGGTTGAGGAAGCGTCCGGGTGCCGGGGGTTGACATGGCCGCTACCCACGAAGGGGCCGCACTGCCATGGCAACGGGGGCGGGCCCGGGGGAACGGTGGGGAGCTGAGCGGGCCGGGACCGGGGGACGCGCGGGGCGGTGCTCCTGCAGTCGGTGCTCCCCGCCGCGGGCAGGGCCATCGGGGACGGCGTCGGACCCACCTGGCTGCCGCCGCGTCGGGCCGCTGCTCTGACGCCCGGCATGGGGAGAGGCGGTGCTGGGGCGGGCGCATGCGCCGCTATGCGGAGCGACCCGCGGAGTCCGCTGGCCCAGGCCTCGCCTTGCGCTTTCCCGGGCGGCCGCGTCCTCGGCGGCGCTTGTGCCGGAGGCGGCTTGGCGCGGAGCCGGGCAGGAGCGGGTGGCGGGAGGAGGACGGTTTACCTCATGGGTGAGGCCGCGTTACCGAAGATCACTCATTTGACCCCAAGTCAGAGACACGCGGCCGGTGCCGGCCCGGGCTGGGCGGGAGCCAAGCGTCGGGCTTCCTGCGGCTGCCGCGCACTGCGATGTACACAAAGCAGTGATTAACCACGGTTCGATGTCTCTGGCATCAATGTGAGGCACTGCGTCTTGTCAGTGGTTAAAACCTGGGAATTTAATTGAACAGCTTAGGCAGAAGCTCTTCCCTGTGAGGGTGCTGAGGCGCTGGCACAGGATGCCCAGAGAAGCTGTGGCTGCCCCATCCCTGGCAGTGTTCAAAGCCAGGTTGGACACAGGGGCTTGGAGCAACCTGCTCTAGTGGAAGGTGTCCCTGCCCGTGGCAGGGGTTGGAACTGAAATCCACTGTGGATTTTCATGGTGGTGGTATGTAGATGCCACACCAACATTGGTTTAAAGGATATGTTTAGCAGGCATAAAAGGTACTTGGCTGTTGGACACAGAGTAGAATAGGATTGTACTGATTTAACACTAGAGTTGAGTGCACAGTTCCTGATCAAAGAAAATAATAAGAGGTGTAACCCTCTGTAATGTGTTAGCGTGCTAGGCTTGGAACATCTGTGTTTGTTTATGGAGTGAGTGTCCTTTTAACACACTGATGAAGTTGTGGCTTTCAGATACTTGCAGACTTTTGGCAGTATTATGTGTCTGTCTCATTAGCCATATTAGTACATCAGCTGGTAGAATTCGTGTTTCTATCATATCTAAACAGTGGCAGTGTTGACGTGGGGGTTTACTTAGGTTTTTTAAAATAAAAACTCAGTGGAAGTGCAGAAGAGGTCTCTGTCACTCCTTTCTGCTAAGCTAAAGGAGCTGTCAGCGTGGGAGATGCAGGACTTGCTGCTTAAAATGTGTCGGTGCTATTAGTATGAAGGCGTCCTTAAACATGTCTTTTTTTTTTTTTTTGACAGCTTTAGGCACGTCGCATTTCCTCCTGCAGCTGTGATTTCTGAACAAGCAAAAATACCAGCCTGTGGGAACCTCTGTCCTAGCCCTAACAGACCCGAATGCAATTTCCATCCCCTGTGTGCCTGTCAGAAACTGGTGCTGGAGTTTACAGGCTTCGTTTTTTAAATTAGCTACAGGGCAACACATTTAGTGTTCAGTTCTGCTGAGTTGTGATTTGTGCCTTTGCCATCAATTACACCCATCGTGTGTAATTCTGAGCAATGAGTGATCCTCATTGCTGGCTTGAGGCTGGAATGCTGAGCACGGCTGTGCACAGGCTATGTGATATCTGTTCCCAAGATTTGTGTTTATCATTACAGAATTACATGAATAAACAAACCTGCTGCGTGCTTCAGAAAGGAGTTATAAAGTTCATAAATTAATAGAAGAAAGCATATAGTTTCTCTTGTGTCAAAATGCAACCACAGAGGCATACTGCATGTTTGAAAATGAATGCTGGCTTTGCGCCTTGCTGTCTGGAATGAGGATGAAGATGAGGTTTTCATCACACTGTGCCCTTGGTCTGGCTCATGGTGCAGCTGCACCTCTACCTGCACCAGCTGAGTGCAGGCTGAACCAGGAAGGGCCCCTCAGGACTGTGGCACAGGGAAATCCGTGTTGCAGGATGTTCAGAAATTCATCTTCTGCCAGGCACAGTTTTTTCCTAGGTCAGAGAATGAGCCAGAACCAGCAGAAAACTCACTGAGGTTGAACATGGGATACAGGCCCCCAGATACAGCCAGGAAAAAGGTTGGTTTTGCTTAGAGCAACTCAACAGAATCTAAGGGCTGAAATGGAGAAAAGCAAACTTTTTTTTCCGGAAGAAGTGTGAATTCAGGTTCAGTGGAAATCCTGGGAACATGAGATTCTCTAACACTGTCGGACCTAATGCAAATGGTGGAACTCCACTGAAGTTGAACCTGCCTCCCTCAGATGTGAGTTTCTGCCGTTTATATCTTACAACGCTTGCCTGCTTGGAGCTTATTTTAGATCAGCACATGCCACCTTGTGGCAAATTAACCTGAATGCATCTGTTCTTTTTCCAGCTCTAAACCACTGCTTTTCTCTGGTAAGGTTCTGCCCTCGTTTTACATTCCTTGGATTGATGTCGAGGCACGATGGGTTTCATCTCCAAGAGTTTCCTGCCCTTCATCTTGGAAGTTCTGTGAAGCTTGGAACCGCCTGTTCAACGTGGTAGTATTTTGCACCATGATGTTAAGCCAACATAAAGTGTGCTTCTCAGCAAACATATTCTGAGTACTTCCCAGAAACCCTTGCTATTCAAAGCTCACAGCTAGCTGAAAAAATAACTTTTTGGATTACCCCTGTGCAGTTATTGGGAAGAATATGGAGTGTTTACCTTCAACCTTCTATGTTTTTTCTGCATCTAGGTTGTTTGTGGCCCTTACCTCTTTTGCATAAGCAATTGGATTTAAATGCTTTATTCCTCTTTTTGTTTCCTGACATCCCACGTGCTCACTAGAGATAGCAGCGTTATCTTCCAGTGTAAGCACAGCCTTTACAAAGATGTTTCAGGTTTTCACTACAAGCCTTTTATTTGCACTGTTTATGCAGGCGCATCATGCATTGTACAATGTCTGTCTTGTTTGCTGGGAACATCAGCGTGATGGGAAGGGAACAAAAGACTACAGGGATAACCAGCAGATGTAATGAAACAATGCCAACAGTAAGAGAAAAGAGGCTGCTTCTGGGGCTAGGAAAGTCCTCAATAGAATGTGGTCATCCCATTATGAGTTTGGAGAGTGGATCCTAAGTACAAACAAGTTTGTGTGCACATTCACTGGAGCTGGTGGATCTTTTAGATGCTGAATATTGTGCTGGAACTCATTAACCTTTTTAACTTTCCACCTTTTCCTGGAAAAGTCAAGTAATGCCCATGGCTGCAGGGTTTCCAAGATGTGTTGCATGGACAGTGTGTTGGTAACACCACCTGCTCACCCCTCCTGTGCTCTGGCATACAACAGTATGAGGATGGAGACCCCTCACTGTGAACGGGACTTTGTTTCAGGGCAGGACAAGTGCGGCAGATACAGTTCTGCTGCCTGTTATGACCAGTTCATGTCCTTTTATTTGGTTTTGTGTGTATCTGGTTCCTGTTTTTTCTAACAAGAGGCAAGCGTTTCTTAGTCACAGTTACCAGTCTTCTCCCTTTTGCATAGAGGTTTCTTACTCTTACTGCTTTTACTATTATTATTATTGTTGTTGTTGTTGTTTTTATGGGACTTTGTGTTGCATTTCCTTCATCTTTTGGAGTTTTGAGTGCTTTACATTTGTTAGCTTCAAGACCTTAAAACTGTGCTTAAAACTGTGCTTTGGCCTTATGGAGCTGATAGCCTGATAATCAAGTGCAAAGTTGTTCAGGGTAAGATTGTTGTCACAAAAGAGTAGTTGTTCCTGTAGTTTACCTTAGCCACACTTTTCATTAAAGGATTTCTTTTTAATAATTACTGTACATCAGCAGAGAGCTAATAATCACCTCCTGTTTTACAGGAGCACAGGGGAAAGGTCTGAGTGTCTGGGGCTTTCAGTGGCTGTACTTTAAAATCATGATTAAGAAACTTGATAGTCAAAGTCTATAGCTTTGACTCTGGTGAGTTCTTTCACAGATCAGGGAACACAAGAGCTTTGAGATGCTCTCATCTGTGTGTAGTGCATGTTCTCCTTCCAGAAAGGTGTTAAAGAAATACCATTGTGGTAGGGAAAGGCATAAGTGGCTGCATTTATTTCAGTTCTCCGCTTTCATCATCCTCCTTTGTGTAACCATTTTACTTTCTAAAGCAGACGCTTACATATTTTTCATTCTATGAAGCCTGTAATGGTTGAAGTTACATGCAGCTCTAGAGCTGCAAATTAATATGAGCCACAATGGGGGAAAATAAATTTCCACAGGATAACATAGCAGCTGTAAGTTTGCAGGGAGCTAATTTAAACCATACACTCTTACCAGTCTGCCTTGAGCATTAGTAAGAAATATCTTAAGTGAGATGTGGTTCATTCTGATTGTAATTCTAGTGGTAATTTTTTTCATTGTTTAAAGCTTATCAGTCTACAGCTTTTCTCTTTTTTGTTTTGGTTTGGTTTTTTGTTTGTTTCCATATCATAAGTCTGCAATTGAAGGGGATTTTCAGCATCTTCTGTGTTAGGCTGGACTGATGTTTCTGACCTAGAGGTGATAAATGCTAGATCCCCTGTGATTTTGAGTACAAATTCAGAATCATATCTATACAAAATAGTGAACTAAATGGCTGGTAAGGCCCATTGAGTGCAGCTAATTTGCTGTCAGAATGGGTATTGTCTGTATCTCAGATTGAAAACAATTACTAACTAAATAGTAGTTCTCTTATCATCACACGAGAATATGAAGAATGGAATAGCTGCTTCCCGAGGGAGATGCTGAAAGAAGGAGGACTGAAGTAGTGAGTTTGGCTTTTGGGTTGGGTTGTTTTTGAGGTTTTTTTTTGTTGGGGGACAGAAAGAACAAGGATGGAGAAGTATAAATTAATTTTAACAAAACACCTGAAATGGACACGAAGCAGAATCAGGCAGTGTGAATCCTTTGGTTGCTAAGTCTGAACAATCTGCCACACGACTGCTGTAGGGAGAAGGCAGAAAATGTAGATCAGGAAAAGTGAGCTACAAAAGTGAAGTCTTGTGGTTTCTGACTATTAAAAGCACTGAACAAAACCCAAAGAGACAGTGGATGGGTTAGACTTTGACGCAGACTTGGAAGTATTCATAGGAATTCATTGCTACGCCTGCAGCTAGTGTCTAGAAGGAAGGGGACAGCTTTTGTCAGGTATGGAAGTACTGCTGGAGAGCTGCATCACAAATTGCCTCAGAAGCAGTGTTGTTCCAGCCTCAGCATCACAAATTGCCTCAGAAGCAGGGTGTTCCAGCCTCAGCATCACAAATTGCCTCAGAAGCAGGGTTGTTCCAGCCTCAGCTGCTTGGTATTTTACATGATATGTTTAGTTAGGATTTTCATTAAGTCCTATCCAAGTCTCTGAATAAACCCATCCCTAGAAGAGAAAACTGTACGATTGTGAAGAGGATACTGAGACAGATTTTTCATCCCTCTTACACTGTTTACTATGCAAGAACAGGAGTAGAACAGGACATGGTCTAGCTCAGTGCCATCAATACTGCCATCATATCATTAAAGCTGGTCTGTGTTCATCTATGCTGGTTTCCACAAGACTGTTCTACAAATAACAGTCAAACATACTTACTGTAATTCTGTCTTTCTTGGCATAATGGTGGGGGGATTTTGTGACCTCTGTGCCCCTCAAAAAACCCATCAAGAACCATTAGGCAAGGGGTCAATTTGCTTCAAGCTCACAGCATCCTTATGGTGCTGCAAGACTCCATGAGGCCATCAGAGAACAAAGACTAGGCACATACATTGTACAAATATCCTCATTTAACAGAGCATCAGATCCTGCATGAAGGCAGGACATTCAGAAAGGTGTATCTGAAATACAGCTTCACCTTTTGAGAGGAAAAGAGGTTACCTCAGCGCACTTAGCAGAAGTTGTTTAGGCTGTGGTCTTGTCTACCATCCATGAACATTTGTGCCTGTAAAAGCACATTTGGACACTGTCTGCCCAGAGTTTAAACTGACGAGCATTCGTGCTGGAACAGCGTGGACACTTGGTTCTTCAGGGACATAAGCAACATCATGTCATAGACCTGCTTTGCTACAACTAACTGGAAGTGGCTTTTTTTATTCCACAAAGTTGAGTTATTTTGTTTTAATAAGAAATAGGGTGCTTTAAAATTGTGATTGAACTCAAGGAAACTGCATTTGATTTGTGGATATTATGGAAGCAATAAAAAGAGTTAAAAAATCAGCAGTTTTCTGGAGATTATTTGTTCAGCTCTACTATTAATACTGTTTTGTTTGCCAGACTATGATCAAAAACATTTGGCAGGCAAGACTTGGTCAGGAAAGTGAGCCAGTAGAGTTGAGCTGTCATCTAAGTACGTACAGAAAAAACTGTTCTCTTGGCATGGAAAACAGACTGTTTACAGAAATAATAAACATGCCCTCTAAAATTATGTTCCTTCTCTCTAAAATCATGAAAGGTCGCAAGACTTTGACCCTACAGAAGGAGCATAACACTTTATGAGACTTCTGTCAAAGCACATGATAAAAATAAATACACTGTAATAAAGAAGTGTCAACCTGATGGCTCAAATGTGCCTTCCTAACATATCCTGTCTCCCTTCTTTCAGATGTGGTATGCACACTGCCACACAAAGGAAGCCCATCTGGAGGGGATATCAAATCAATCCATTTTCTTGACATATCAGTTGATGTAATTAACTTTTGTTTCATCTCCCAAGTATACCTTGTAAACAATAAAACGTGTCAAAGTGAAATACAATTTATTGAAATGTGTAATTTTCCAAAGTCCTTATGGTGATTCAGCTGCTGGATAGAACCCCAGATGCTGAGTATCCATGAGGAATAAGAGCCTGATCTGGCCAAGACTTGTTTTTTCCCTGAGTCCTGACGATAGATGAGTGAGCTGTAAGCAGGGGAGGAGGTAGTGGCTGGCTACCTCAGCAGCTGCCTGCAGCTGGAGAAGGAGTGAGTTCACCACTGTTGCCAACATACCTGGAGGGTGATAATCTCACCTTCTGTTAGTTCCTCAGGTTTTCCAGGTTTATTCCTTATTTGGGTTCCTCCTTTCTCCCCTGTAAAGCTGTCCATTTAAATGCTGCTGTGTAAAATCCAGGCACTGGAGTGATAAATATTACTCATTCTTGAGTAAAACAGTGCAGCTTTTTAGTATCATTTGAACATCTTTGATGGGGATTCTCAGCCCACTCTTCATGGTCTCCTTGGTGCAAAGCAAACAGAATGGACTGACAGAAAGGTTGTGGTTATACTGGCCATAAACTAAAATGTTTTGCAGGTGTTTCCCTGCAAAATTGTCTGGGGCAGTCTAGCATCAGGTAGTATTTACAGATGAGAACTGAGATGAGGGAACCGCAAGACTTTTTCACTTGATATGTGTTACTCTTCAGATGCCTGCAAGTAAAAGTGTTTTCTAAATCTCATTGCACCGCAGTCTTAGAATCAACCTGCTAGGATCAACCAGGTTGGAAAATACCTTTAAAATCATCAGATCCAATCATTACCCCAGGATTGCCAAGTTATAGGTGTCCCTGCTAAGGGGAGATGAAGCCTAGAATTCACAAATGACAGTGTTTGAGTTCTAGGAGGACAGTTTACCTGAGTTACAGGTTGCACATGAGAATCTCCACTGACTACATAGGGAACCAAGGAAACCTGTGTTAGTAGGTTAATCTTTATTAATAGATCCTTTCCTCCTGCCCTAATTACTTGCACAGCTATTTCCTTATGTTCTTCCCAGGTGCCTCTCCTGGCTTTCACTCACACACTGCCCGCTGCTTGCACAGACACAGCAAAAGGGCTCTAGTCTCACAGCTCAGGCACAGCCCTCCTTACCTGCATGGACTTCTGCAAGCAGGAGAGGCTCAGCATTGCATCTAGGCCTGCCTGTAGCTCCATGCTGTCACAAGTATTTTGGGGCCTCACTGAGCAAGATCAAGAAGCTACAATGCTAGTTTTGAGGACAGTTCATTATAAGACTGACACTACTCGGTGTCAAACAGCCATTAGCCCTTCCTCTGGCATCCCTGTAGTTCCAAGGAAGTGGAACTGTATCCCTGCTGCCTTCTTTACCTCAGTTGCCGAAGTCTTCTTTTCATGCACAGCACAAAACTAGACAGATAATCCCTCCTTTGGAACTTCACCAGTGCAGCTTATACATGTGCAGAATATAAAAGATATTTAAATGTATAGAGCTTGAGCTCTCAGCTTGCTGATGGTGTGTGAATATTTGGCCCTGGGTCCATCTGCACCCTGCTCCACGAAACAGTTTAATCCAGAAAGAAAAAGAAAAGAATAACAGAAATCTTCATTTGCTGGTAGTTTAGATTCTGTTTAGTTATAACTCACAACTGTAAAACATAAAAATTGCGTTTAATAGTTAATAAATTATACATCACACAGCACATATTATTGTAATCTGTACTGCACATAATCTATATGAAGTATTAACACCAATGTCTAAACAAAATATAAAGTCACTGTAGGCAATCTTAAAGGTCAGCTCTGCAGTTTTCTGAACTATTTTGGCTGTAGATGTGATTTTTCACCCCTTTACCCTCATATGGTATTAATTCAATTGTTTTATATGTTATACATGCATAACAACTAGAAGGGATTTCCTTAAACAACAAACACTGAAGATAAAAGGTTGGTGTTTATAAAAATGTCAAGCTCAAAGGCTCTTCCATAACTTGTTAGAGGATTGCTATCATTTAGGGCTCAAAAGACAGTCATTCAAGAAGTCCTCCAGAGAGAAAAGCTAATCCTGAGTTTCCACTCATGAGTTACCAGTCTGGTTCCTCATCAGAGCATCACCAGCAAGTGTGCTAAAAGAAGACTGAAGAAACTTGGACATAGTTTAAAAGACCCAAAGAGAGCTGTAGGATGATTCACTTCTACAGCACTTAGTTCTGGGTCTCTCTCATGTTTGGTTTGTGCTGAGCAGCTTGGTGTGAGCAGCCTGGAGCACAGTGCAGCTGACATTCATGCAAGGCTCTGTTGCTGTGGAGTGTTGGAAGGCGAATTCCATCCTTCAGCTGAGCTTTTGCTCTTCCATAGGCAGGGTGGCAAGGGAGACATCATGAAAAGACATAGGGTTGTCATATGTCTCTACCATTAATCTTAGCTCACTATATGTGCTGGAAGGCATTGCTCAGTCACAGGATGAGATGTGGGAGTTTCCAGGATCGTTTGGCACAGTCTGAGTGGTGACTGAGCAGGGGTGTGCAGGTATTTACATGCTGAGTCTCAAAGGCTGTTGATGACCCACAGGAGCCAGTGCCTCAACTGTTGGATGCAGAGATGCATTGGTATTGCCAGTTACATGCAAAACATTTTTGACAATAATGATTTGTATTATTTACTGTCATTGTTAAAATCACAGCTTTTCTGTACTCATGTTGCCATTCATTGAAATGCGTTAAGTGGAATTTTACTTTCTGTATCAAAACCCTGTGATATAAACAAAAAAATTGTCTTTAGCTGGAACTTTATTTGGGATGTAAGGGGAATAAACATGGGCTGAATCTGATCCTTCTGAGTAAGCAAAGGGCTCTTGTTAAAACTAATGGACAGATTTGCATTAGTAGTAGTGTACTGCTGAATCTGTCTTTAATACTGAGTGTTTGCACTTGTTTCCTGTTGATGCTGGTGTTTGGTGCTGTGGCCTAAGTACAAGCACCAGCAGCTGGGAGGCTGTAGGCTACTCTGACTCTCCAGAAATACACCTATGTGTAAAAAAGGCAGTAGAAATGGGGACAAAAAGGGCCTGCTGCTGCCCTGCTGTGTGGCTTTGAGGCCAAACCTTCAGCAGCTGGTGTTGCTGTGCTCAGTTTGCTGGCAACAGGCTGTCACTTCAGGTTTGCTCTTCCATGAATCTCCCTATTACACGAATATGTAGTCACTAAAGGCTAAACCAGTCCCTCTTTCTTTTGTCCACTGTGATGTGGGTTAGTGATGGACTTGGCCGTGTTGGGGGAACAGTTGGACTTGATGATCTCAAAGTTGTTTCTGTGATTCTATGATATTCTCTCTATTCTACAGCTTCCTTTGCAGATGTTTCCGTTGCAGGGTGAGTGATTGTTCTCAGCTTGTGCATAACAGAACGCACTGACCCGGACCTCAGCCGCCTGGCTCCCGGGCTGCCAGGGCGAGGCTGCGGTGGGAACCGGGACTCCCCTTTGCCGGGCGGCCCCAGAGCCGGCGCTGAGCCCCGGGACGGTCCCGCGGTGGCGCCGGTGCCGGCAGAGGGCCCCCGCTCCCCGGCTGCTCCCGCCGCGTCCCGGCAGCAGCCGCTCTCCCGGCCCCGGGAGCGCGAGAGGAGCCGATCTGCGGGCACCCGCCGGGGCCTCTGGAGGTCTGCATACAGATAGTTCCCTTTGCATGCATGGTGAAAGAATTAATCTCTTAAAATCTCACACCTTCAAGGGGAGTTTTCTGTATAAAGATTGGTCTCTATTAACATGGCTTCTTTTAAAGTTTTTCATTAAAATATGACCTTCCTAATACCCTGTTTCATTCTAAATTAGCCTGGTATGTGAATAGCAGTAAGAAAACCATACTGAACTCTAATATCTGAAGGGGGCTACAAGGATGAGGGACTCTTCATCAGGGACTGTAGCGATAGGACAAGGGGTGATGTGTTTAAACCAAAACAGGGGAAGTTCAGGTTAGAAGGAAGAAGCTCTTCCCTGTGAGGGTGGTGAGGCACTAGCACAGTTTGCCCAGAGAAGCTGTGGCTGCCCCAAGGCCAGGTTGAATGGGTCTTGGAGCAACCTTCTCTAGTGAAAGGTATCCCTGCTCGTGGCAGGGGATTGGGACTGGATGAGTTTTAAGGTCCTTTCCAACCCAGACCATTCCATGATTCTATGATCCTATGGAGTGGTATACAGGAGGCAGACGTTGATAACTGTAGAAGGATTTTCCCTTTCCCTCTTCCATTTCAGGCTAGGTGAATGCATGGGACAGATTTTCCATAGACATAAATATCACAGTGTAGTGTGTCTGTGTTCAAGGACAGCCAATGGTGTGAGCAAGGGAGGGTCACTGCAGGGTGCAGGACCTGAGCTGGAGTCTTGATTTCACTTGCAGTGATCTGTGTCCTGGGTTGGTTTCAGAGCAGAAAACACTAAGCAAAGCCCTGACCTGAGGAGTTATACAGAGGATGCACAGAATCTTCAAGCAGGTTGGCGCTCAGCATCAGGGGTGTTCTTGTGGGTGTTAGGGAGCTCCCTGCAGTGAGAAATGACCTGAAAACCAGGCTGTGAGCCTAAGTGCACCTGCAAACCAGTGCTGCTGCCTTCTTGTCAGCTCCCATGAAAACCAGGTTCCCTCAAACACAGATCCTGCTCTCATGGAACCAGAGACAGCTGCCACCAGGGACATCTGGTTCAGGACCAAACCTGGGGGCTCCGTTTGGTTAAATTCAGCACATTAGCACCAGGCATCTGTGTTTCTTCATGCCTTCCCACTCAGATGAAGCGAGGAGAGCAGGTCCCTGCCCCATCACCTGCATCCTTCACACTGAGCACAAGTACCATTGTTGAATGTTTAACCTCATTTACTAGGTTATGACTAAGAGTCCTACAATGGGGTTTTAAGAATCCATTGAATCTCACCCATACTATGGAGATCAAAACTGGTAAAGAGTCCCAGGAACACAAACAGCATACAGAAATCCTCATTTGCGTGGTGCACTTTTATTTAGAAGAAGAGTAATTCTGTCCTGGTGTGGTAAATGATACTCTGTTTCAGCGTGTTTGGTGTCTGGAACCCAGGTATCTTTAACTGCCCTCTGCAGTCTGCATTACAAAAAGAAACTTCTTTGATCAGAAGCCATTTAGGAGATTTTCAGACAGCCGACTGTTCAGTTTTAGAACAGTTTTCTGATCTGTGTGATTGTCCTTTTATTGAGCTCAGGCTCCAGACCCCCTCTCCTGTGCCAGGACCATTAGTTTCTATAGGAATGAGAAGAGATTCTGTCCGTAAATCCCTACTGTAGGGGCACTTTGATGTTTTTGTGCCTGTATGTTAAAACAAGATATGTACGGATAATAAGCGTGTGTAAGAAATCAGTTCACAGGAAGGAGCCCTTCATCACCTCGTTGTTTTATATTGTTTGGCATTTAACAAAAGCTAAAATCGGCTCTCTAACTTAGGGGGTTTTAACTTGCTGTAGTGATGCTTGTGAGAGACTGGGACGTCAGGTTTAATACGATTTTAATATGTACAAACCATCCTGTATTTTTAAATCAAATGCTTCAATTAGTCGTTATTGTGTTAATGTCTTCAACATCTCCTTGCTGACCTATAAACCCAAACTGTCCAGATCTGACGTAGCACCCGAGAACTGGGAAGCAAAGCTGGCTGGAGGCTGACTATAAAACCAAAGAACGCAGGGATTTTAGTCTGTTTCTTCACTTTTAAAACCTGAAGGCCCCAGCTCTGCACAGATGTAGTCATTAACTTAATTTTATGAACTATAAACAGTCCTGTTCCAGTCGGCCGACTGTATACGCAGCGAATAACCTCAGCACACACTGAAGTGTTTATAGCCACGGGGCTAATGTGGTATCGTTAAGGGCATCCTTAACTTTGCAGCAGATGGAGAGCTTGCTTAAATTCCAGCTAGTACAAGAGTGATAAGGACAGTTCGTTGTTTTCTGCCTGAAACTCCTTCAGCGTCTAGCGATGGATGGGCAGCCATGGGTGCTGTTTCAGATTAAGTGTATTATTTACTAAACTAATGCACCCCTATTTAACTTTATATATAACTCCTAACTGTCATTTGCAAAACGCATTTATTGCCTGCAGTGTCCGTGCTCAGCTTCACATCCACCACTCCAGTTGCAGCCACACTGCGCAAGATCAGTTTTGATGTGAAGCCTGGGATTTATGCTGAGCACCGACTGGAGTCCGAGGACTGTGCGTGCCACCCCACTGCTCCCTGATAGCAGCTCTGGGTGGAGAAGGATGCTTATAGACACTGTCGACAAGCCAAAATCTAATTTAACTAATCCATTGCTGTTCTTGGGGCTGCAGCCACCGCGCTCATGGTAGTGTTGGTAAAGGAGCCTCAGAACTTAGGGATCTCTTCATAACTAGAAATCAGTTCACAGAGGAAATGCTGTCACAAGGAATACGGTCCAGACGACAGTCCAGTTACGTTTCTGGCTAGTTACTGATTTGTGTTCCCAAGCATTGCATCCCTTGTCTGTGAACTAGATGCGGGGGTTCACATTGTGGGTCTTACTCACTGTGCTCTTCTGGTGTTCTGCAAAATAAGATGGTGCCAGCGAAAAGGTGCAACAGCCTCACGGATGGGTGCATGGTGCCACTGGGCAGCACATTGTGACACCTGGTGTGAGGTTTCCGCAGAGACTGGTGGGGATGGAGATGGTGCGTGTGGGGACCTTCTGGTTTTGCCGGCTGTTTTACCGATATAAATTACATGTATTCGAACAGCAGTTTTAGGGTTGATTTCCTTATGCTTGTTTATCTGTGGGAGCAATGGGGGGCACATGGTCCGTGGAGTGGTTGGAGTGTGTGGAGCAGCAGACGGGTGATGCATCTCCTGGGGCGGGGAATGACGGGGCCGGGGTGCAGCTCCCCGCAGCCCTGGCTCAGACCTAATTGCATCCTCTAAATGTGACTTACAAAGGTAACTAAATAGCGAAGCTGTCAGATGAGGCCAGGTGTTTGCAGAAAATAATTTTTAGAGGGATACGTGTTTAAATGCTGATGGTGCGTTTACTCAGCCGTTGAGCATAATCTATTACTCAGGACTGAGCTATTCCCTCAGCCCTAATGCTCCTTCCCAATTAGCCCGTGATGTCACGTTTTCCACTCTCCTCGTACCACTTTGTGGATTTCCTGAATACGAAGTGCCGGGAGAAGGGGGGACTGGATTGCTGTGATCCCCCCGGGCACCCTCCAGCCGCGGGGATGAGGGTGCGGTTCCGCAGTGCCCCGAGGGTCACCCCGGTTCCGCAGCCCGGTCTCCCCAGGTCCCTCCGGCTCCGTAACCGGCTCCCCGCGGCGGGAGTGGAGGAGAGAGCGCCCAGACGTCGCGGTGAGAGCCTCGAGCGCAGCTCGGACCAGGAACCCGGGAGAGCGGCGGGACCGTTCCCGGGAGCTCTCTTCCTGTGCTCTCCGCTTTAGGAGAGCACCGGCAGAACCTAACCGAGGGGCAGGCATGTGCGGACCTCAGGAGAAACCTTCTTCCCGTCGGAGCCGTGATCAGCTAGAGGAGCAAAGGAGCTCCAACCCCAGCGAGGAAATCCAAATCATTGCAGGAACTCGGTTTCCTCTTCACAGCGAAATCTTCCCCAGCTTAACAGCCATCCTCTTCTATGTTGTTCTGTTGAAACAGAGACCTCTATCGAGTTATCGGAAGTGTAAAAGTAAGCGAAAGAAGCCTATAAAAATGAGTTCTACTTTTAAATAAAACAAAGATTGGAAGAGCCTCGTAATGCGATAAATGTATTGATCATTCTGAAACTAGTTACATATATCTGTATAAAATTATTTTTAAACAAATAACTCTAGAAATTATCTGGTTTTAGCAGTCATGTAAAATCTGTCCCTGGTGCAAGAAAACAAAAACAAAACCACGAAACCACAGTCAGTAAATGAGGAGCATTTTTTTCAGACTAAAAGGATCCCTTCTAGTTGGTGAGGGGGTGGGGGTGGAGAAAGTGTATAAAATGTGGGGCCTGCAGCTTGTTCATCCCGTTACTCCCTAAAACCCCACGTATTTTGCAGAACTTCCCATCCGAAATGCTGCTGTTTCCGAAGGAGAGGGTGGGTGACACTCAGGGTTAGATCCACAAGACGGGTCGGGCTCAGGTGCTCGGTGGGAGCTCGTGGCATGAGACAAATGACACTGTAAGAGTCACAGTTAAAAAAACATCGACTGATGGACTTGTAACTACAGGATTTGCTTTGCAACGAGTTTAAATTATTGACTGTGAGTCGCAGCGGGTGAGGAAGTTCACCCTTTCTCACAGTGTGGCATCAAAATCTTACAATATGAGCTTTTTGCATAAAGATTATTTTTTATTGCGTGTGTATATATATATATATGTATATATCCGCTCCGGGGCTGGTTTGGGACGCGATCCTCAGACCGCCCGTGCCCATCACACAAGCGACATCGGGGCTGATGTTTCACCAGGTTGTAAATCCTGACATGATCACAGGTAATACCTTGCGCCGGGAAATGACACCAGCTCTGTACCGCACTGAGCCTGACCGGCACAAAGATGCGGATGAGGTTTAAATATTTGCAATTATCAGTGAGTTTCGGTTTATTTTAAAAGAAAAAAAACCAACAAAACAACAAACCAAGGTGTGGGAGGGAGCTGGTAATTAATTCTGTGCATGCCATTTGTTTCTGAGTGCAGTGGTCTCGGAGGTGAGGTTGTTTAAACAATCCGATGTGGATTTGTGTGCGCTTGAATATGGCCCAAATTATTCTCAATTTACTCATAATTATTCTCCTTGTTATTTATTACAATAGCTCCAAAGGCCTTTTTTGCTTCGGCCGTTAGAAAGCAGCACTTTGGCATGAAAATACTTGTGATTTAAATAGAGAAGACAGAGAAAAGATAGGCAGGAGCTGGGGCGGCAGGAGGCCGAGGAGAGCCTGTGGGTGGGATCCAGCTCTTTCGTGTTCCACGGAGAGGGGGACGTCTTTATGAACTGAAGAAACGCGAAGAAACCAGGAAAATCCGTGCGGAACCCCTCCGTCCAAGCGGCAGTAAACATATGGAACAGGTTATCTGGGAAGGCAGTGGAAGTACAGAGCATAAATTAATTCAAGAAACACCTCTTTTCTGTTGGGCGCGGGGGTTGAGTGGGTCCGCTGAGAGGACAGGGCAGTAGCATTGAAATAAGGCGAGCAAGAGCGAGCAGCACGGCCTCGTGTCCTGCATCGTTCCGATCAACCCGTTCCCGTTATCTCTTCCTTCACAACTACAGTTACCGGCCCTGAGATCCTCGGCGCCAGGACTTGCGGGTCTGCCCCCGGCTGCACCGGCGGCTCTGCGGCTGTGGGTCCCCTCTGCGTGTTGCGGGACGGGGCCGCGAAGCGCGGCAGGCAGCGTGGGGCGGGGAACACGTCCCTCGGCTAACGCGCTCACAGGGGGCACCGTGCGGAACGCCCGGGGGACCCCGTCTTGCTTATGGAGCGGGGCCAGGCGGCATCTTCGCCAGCCCCGCGGGAGCCGACAGCGGCCGAAATCCCATTTTTTGGGGGTCGAAAACCATAAAGACGAGGCTGAGCTTCCCTCCCCTTCCCGGGGATGAGCCCGACGCCAGTCCCCCTGCGTGGGCCAGCTCTGTCGTGGCTGGGGAGAGACCGTGGGATACATCCCGTGGGGCCCGCGTGTCCGGTGCCTCTCCCGCCGTGGGGAGGGGGCGAGCCCGGCTAAAACCCACCCCCGGCCCCTGGCAGTTGTCCCTGCGGCGGAGACCCTCCGGCCGGGATCGGGGGCTCCACCGAATCATGCCCCTTCTAATCCGTTAGTGCCCACATTTCCTGCCCGGGATCACGAGCGCTGGGACACTCGCGCAGAAGTCTTGCACGAAGTACGTCAGAAACGCGAAGGGACGGCTCATTTATTATCTGTTCTCTTGCGTGACACGGGCTAAAGAGGAATTAAACGAATCCCGTTGTACAGAGAAAAACATTCGTGAAAAGTCTATCAAAGTCTACGGAAACACTCCGCTTCATGCTGTGCTTTGATTCGTTCCCTGATCAGTTCCGTGTAGTTCGCAGCGATTGGGCAGAGGCCCGGAGGGAGCCGGTATCTGAAGGCGTCGGGCCGGGCTCCCTCGACGGGCAGCCCTGACCCCCAGATCGGCGGCGTGGCCCCCGCCTCCCCCTTGGCTGCGCCGGCTCATCCGGGCCCTGGGTTCCCACCGGCCACAGCCGGTGGTGCCGTAGGGGTAGGCCCTTTCCCTACGAAAAGGACGTGAGGGTCCACGGCGGGCACGCGGGCTGCATCCCAGGGGAGCCGGTCCTGGGGATAGGCGCGGCCAGGTGGGGGGGAGGTGCCCTGGGGGCTCCGTGTGTCCACGGCTCCCCGCCAAGGAGCATGGCCGGGGACTGGGATGGGGATAAAGGTAGGGTAGGGAAAGGGACTGGCCGGGGATGATGATGGGGACTGGGCCGGGGACGACGATGGGGACAAGGCCGAGGGTGGGGCCGGGGATGGGGACTGGAAGGGGATGAGGCCGGGACTAGGACTGAAGGCTGAGGAGGGATGGGGCCGGGCCGCGCTCCAAAGGGGCCAGCGCTTGTTTGGGTGTCTGCTCACCCGCGGCTGGCAGAAAGGATAATTTGCTTTATATGGCAGGGGATCAAATGCTCTGCTGTAACCTCTCGCTTCCAGGTACTCGCCCGCCCCGGCCCCTTCCTTCCTCCGCAGCCCCTCCCGCGCCCTCCCCTCGCAACGCTGACAGCCCCGCCGGGGCCGGCGGTTATAATAGGCCGCTGCCTGTAGTCCCGGGGCGGAGAGACGCTCCCCGGTGCTGCGCCCCGTGTGCATGCGGCGGTACCGGCTCCGGTCCGCCACGCTGCGCAGGGCGGTCCCGGGCCACTCGCTCTGGGGGGGGCCGCTCCGGGCCCGGCCCGCAGGGGCAGGGTAGGGGCTGCGGGGCAATGGGCAGAGCCCCCGCGGGGCGCCCCGCTGCCCGGCTGCCGGCCGGGGGGCTGCGCTAGGGCGGCCCCGGCTCCCCCCCGCCCCGATCCCGGGGCGGCGGCGACGATGCAGCACCCGCTGGAGCTGGGGGCCGCGCACTACTTCCCTGCTGAAGCCTTTCCCGACCACCGCTCGCATCGCTACCGCAGCTTCATGATCGAGGAGATTCTCACCGATCCCCCGGACGCCAAAGGGGCCGCGCCGGCCGGAGAGCTGCTCAAGTTCGGGGTACAGGCGTTGCTCTCCGCCCGGCCATACCATAACCACCTCGGTACGTCCGCGGGGGGAGCAGGGGGAGCCCCCGCGCTCTCACCGAGCCCCGGGGGTTCCCGCGGCCGTGGGGGGAGCGGCTGAGGGTACAGGGCTGCGAGGCGGGGAGGTTTTTCCCGCTGATGGATTCGAGCGTGTTTTAGCCCCGGTTCCCTGAAGAAAAATGTCGTGAATTTTGCTTTAAAAAATACCTGCCGGGCTTTGCCGGCAATGCGCATCCCGCCGGGTCTCGGCCGTGCAGCGGGGGCTCCGTCTGGGAGCCTGACACGAAGAGAGCGGCTGCAGGCTCCGACGGCGCTTGCAGAGCGTGGCCCTTGACTTCCACGGGGAGAACGTTGTTGCTGAGCGGGTGTTTCTACGTGTTTTTGGATGAGGTGTGAATTGCTGGAGCCTGCGCAGCGGGGTCTGTATCTGTAGGGCTGCTCTGCAGACAGAGATTTGGCTGGATACCCGACATATATATTAATTTATATCTTAAATATATAATAGACAACATTTATATATAATGCAGAAATATTTATACATAGTATTTTTGTGTAATAATTATGTAGTATTAATATGTAGTATATATATATTTATTTAAAGCGGGAACCAGCGAGGTCTATGCAGTCTGACACAGTATCTAGGACAAATGCAGTTTATTAACTAATAGTTGTTTTATTGTTAAATGCCAATATTTAATATATTTCGAACGCCGGCATTTAATGTGCAATTGCAAAAGCTCCTTTCCCCAAACCGTCTCCATCTGCGGAGACGTAGCTTTTTATCTGTAGAAAATAATGGAATGGGAAGATCCCGAGTTCTTGCTCTGCTTTTGAAAGAGAAGCGGAAAGTGTCATCCCCACAGCAAGACGTTATAATTTTTGTAAATCAGTAGGGTTTTAAGACGGGCAGACCGATTCGAAATGGTGGAGCCGATTCAAGGTTCCATATAGCCCTCACGGCGTGGGTTCAGCAGCAACAGGATCAGGTCCTGTAAGAAGGGAAAGAGGCAGTTTCAGCCTAGGCCGAGGGGAAGGAGCCCGCACGGAGTCTTCGGAAAGGCCTTTCCAAGCCACCGGCTCGCTCCGGGGCCGCAGCCTGCTGCTGGTGGAGCGGGGCCGGGGAGAGCCGAGCGGGGCCGGGCCAGGCAGCAGTTCCCCGACTTGCGGGATGGCTGCGTTTGCCGAGGCCGCTGCCGAAAGTATCTGCATGCTCCTTCTCCTCCTCGTTGGGCTCCTCGGGAATTGTTCCCTGCCCCCACAGGAAAACCGTGGGGCTGCGATTCACGGAGAGGTATAGAAATTGTTCCCTTATAGAAAATGTCCTGACGAATACTTGTGAGGGAACCCCTGGCCCGTACCCGGGCCCCGCCGCGGGCAACTGTCGCATGGCACTGGAGGGGACTCTTTCAGGGGATTTAAACTGTTTTCACGTGTAACCCCCAAGCCATTCTCTAATTAGAAACTGCCGGTTGGAGGGCAAGGCGTGACCCTGCTTCGCGGAGCTGGGGGACCCAGGCAGGGCAGGCCCGAAACCCCGCCGCTGGTCCCGCATCCGCCGGCCTCAGGGGCTCGCTGCCGCGGAAGGAGAACTCCGGATTGCTGCCTGGGTCTGATCCGCGGGGCAGGCGAGCACCCTGCAGCCCCGGGGGTCCGCGGGGCAGGGCCTGGGGCTGCCGAAGCTGACGGTCCCTGTCTCCCGCAGCGGTGCTGAAGGCGGAGCCGGCCGCCGTGTTCAAGTTCCCGCTGGCTCCTTTGGGCTGCTCGGGGCTGGGCTCGGCGCTGCTTGCGGCCGGCTCGGGGCTGCAGGGCGGCTCGGTCTCGCCCCATCTCCCGCTGGAGCTGCACCTTCGTGGCAAGCTGGAGCCGGGCCCCCCGGAGCCGGGCAGCAAGGCCAAAAAGGGCCGCCGCAGCCGCACCGTTTTCACCGAGCTGCAGCTCATGGGTCTAGAGAAGCGCTTCGAGAAGCAGAAATACCTCTCCACGCCCGACAGGTAGGACCCTGCGGATCAGGGGCGGGACGAGACGGGGGCCCGTTTTTTCCGAAGAAAGAGTGAGGCTGCCAGCCGAGACGAAAGCTACCGGAGCTCATTGCCTCTCTCTCGCCCGCAGAATAGACCTGGCCGAATCGCTGGGGCTCAGCCAGCTTCAGGTGAAAACCTGGTACCAGAACAGGCGCATGAAATGGAAGAAAATAGTAAGTGCCCGAGTTCACCCCTTCTGAGCACGGTACCGTGCCCAGGGGGCTAGTCCTTCTGCGGGACAGCCCTGCCTTAAAGATACTACTACTAATGATAATGATACTAAAAACCGGTCTTAAGGACACCCCTTTGCTTGGTCCGAGCCTGCCCGGCCTTGCAGCTCTGCCCCCAGGAAGAGCCGCGCCGGCAGCCTCGGCTGCTCCCCTGGCTGCTGCCCGGACGCGGTGCTTTGCTCCGGGAGATGGTGGAGAGGGGTGTTCACGGTGGCAGCACGGTTTTATCGGGGTGCCTCCCTCCTCCTCTGCCCCCTCCCCGCTCCGCAGGTGTTGCAGGGGGGAGGCCTGGAGTCCCCCACCAAGCCCAAGGGCCGCCCCAAGAAGAACTCCATCCCCAGCAGCGAGCAGCTCTCGGAGCAGGAGCGAGCCCGGGACACCGAGAAGCCGCCCGAGAGCCTGGGCTCGCCGGCCGAGGTTAGCCAGGAGGAGTGAGGGTGATGGCCTGGGGCCCCCCGACGGCCCCGCCGCCCTTCGGGTGCTGCCCGCCGAGCCCGCGGCCGGCCCCAACCTCTCCGGCGGGACGGGGGCGAAGGGCGGCCCCAGTTAATGGCGACGGTCGCCTTCGGCCTCCGGCGAACTGAACTTTTAGGCCGGTCGCATCCCCGCCGCTCCTCTCCGCGCCCACGGAGTGCTGCGCTACGGCCGCCGGTGTTGTGTGCGAGGGCCCGGAAGGACACTGGATCCCATCTGACACATCTACTCGCTGTCTAAAACCCTGTGGTGCCCCTAGTTATTCGAAAACTGCATTTTATGATCGGTTTTATTAATGCGAAGATATTTACTTTATTTCAATAAAGTATTTTATGAACTATTGCTCTGAGATGTGTAATGCTTTTGATTGTTTTTATTCTTTTATTTCTTCCCCCCTGCTGAGGCAGGTTAGAAAGCCGAGTCCGAGTTCGTAGGCAGATCCACAGGGACAGACGGAAGCCGGCACCGGGGCAGGTTCTCCAGTCGCTTTCCCTGACGGCTTGTCCTGGCCTTTGCCGGGAGAGGCAAGAGCTCGCGGGCAGATTTTCTCGAGCGAATTCGGCTGCTTTCACATTTTAAAGATACGTTAATTGCTATCAAATCAGTTATTTCGATTCCGCGCTGCGCATCCTAAATGGTGCTTTTTTCAGACCGCAGAGGGTAACAGGGAGTCTGACAGACCGAGCAAATCGCTCCCCGTCCGCAGTATCACCGAGCCAGTCACTTCTCCCGTCGGGTGCCGAGTCTCGCAAGGATCCTCTCTGTCTGTCTGTCGGTCTGTCCATCCGCCCGTCCTGAAGTGCGGCCAGGCTCGGGGCAAGGCCCGGCCCCTGTGCTTGGTGCCCGTCGCTGTCCCCGGGGCTCTTGAGCACATCACAAAGCCGCAAGGCTTTGCTTTTCATTTGCTTCTCTTTTTCTCTGTTTTCCCCGAATCCCTGCTGGACATTTTCCATCGAGGTATCAAATTATAGAACATCAACCGAGACATGCAATTACTACCGTCCTGCTGCTAAAAATCAGCAGCACCGCAGGAAGCGGCAAGAGGCAGAGAGGGAAGGGGAGTGGGGTCAGAAGCTGTGCAGCTACGTTGCTTGCTGGGCTGGGAGGTGGCCAGAGACGGGGAAGGTCTGGGGGCTCGGGCTGAGTCCCTGCTGCAGCTGAGTAATTAGCCGGGCCTCCCAGTTAAAGGTGGTAATTAGCAGCCAGGGACTCGTCGGTGCCCTAAAGGCCGCTGCGGCGGCGGAGCCGGAATGCCTCGTCTGTGGGGAGTGGGTTCGTCTCTAATCCACCACAACCCTGCACCAGAACCGGCTCATCCCCTGGTAATGCCAAGAAACAGCGTCTCGACTGGCGAGGAGCTGCGCTGACGATATGTGAGGGCTTTATTTACCCATAGCCCCGAGCCTCCCCTTCGAGGTGGATCTCTGCTGGGCTCGTCCTGCTAATGACACGGCTGTTCCCGGTTCTCTTCGTCTGCTCGTTTCGTCATGCTTCGGGGATCCGGATCCGGATTCGGTGCAGCGAGGAGCCGGGTGCGGAGGTGAGCGGCGGGGACCCCCTGCCCCGTGTGTGCGTGTTCTCTTATCCAGATTAAATAAACTCCCGGGATGAGCGGTGGAGAGTTTGTAAGCACAAGGTACAGTCATTGCTGGGTAAGGAGAGCACAAGCTCACATTCTTACATTAAATTGGCTTATATATTAAAGCAGCAGTTGATTGGAAATGCTTTATTTAAGATGAGGATGAGGTCTGGCTGGGAGGAAGAAGGCAGCAGGGCTGGGCTCGGGCGGGTTTGGGTTGTTTGTCGCTCTATGTCACCCCTGGCCATTGCTTATGGTTAGGCTATGGTCTAACGGCTCCCGTGCACGTAAAAACAGCAGCGGTTTTTAATAAAAGGTAGATTCACTGGCGCATTAACTTAAATTAACAGCCCGACAAGCTGTGTCTATCACCCGTGCGAATTAAGAGGTTTGGATATAACCAGGCTCCCGTTATTGCTATCGCGCTTACGATATAATTTAATATTTTTCTTTCGCATCTGAATAAGTGGCGAACAAGTGATAATTTTTCGCAGACCATGAAGTGATTATTTTTTTCACAGATCATAAAGCATTAAAGAAGAACAGTTATTTTATTGCGTGTAAATTTTCTCTCCTAGGCAGCGAGAGCAGCGGCAGGGGGGGCCGGCTGAGCTTGCGGGGCCGCGTCCCGCAGGTCGTGCTCCCTGCTGGGAAAGCGAGCCGCAGCCCCGATTTTTTCCGTTTCCCT
>NW_022994525.1:0-39710 GCF_012275295.1 Melopsittacus undulatus | reverse complement strand
AAAGGCTTAGAAAGAGGCAAAAATGGCTTAGAAAGAGGCAAAATTGCCTTTAACAGGGTTAGAGAGGAGCAAAAAATGGGATAGAAGCAGACAAAAACGTCTTGAAAACGGTGAGAGAAGTGCAAACATGGTTTTCAAATGGCCAAAAAATGCCTTAAAACTGGTTAGAAGTTTGCCAGCCAAGGCTAGAAATAGCCAAAAATGCCTTAAAATGGGATAGAAGTGAGTAAAAGTAGGATACAAATAGGCAAAATTTGTTTAAAAGGGGAGAGAAATGGGCAAAACCGGGTTAGAAAAGGAGGAAAAAAGATGAAAATTGGTTAGAAATTGAGTAAATTGTTTATAGAAAATGACAAAAATGGCTTAAAACATGTTGAAGGTGGGCAAAAATGTTTTCGAAAGAGGACAAAACGGCTTTATGAGTGTTAGAGATGAGCAAAAATGGGGTTAGAAACGGACAGAAATGACTGAAAGCTGTTTAGAAATGGCAAAACTGCTTAATAAGGAAAAGTATGGCTTTGAAAGGGGTTCAAGTGGGCCACAAAAGTGCTTAGAAAGAGGCAAAATTGCCTTTAACAGGGTTAGAGAGGAGCAAAAATGGGATAGAAGCAGACAAAACCGTCTTGAAAACGGTGAGAGAAGTGCAAACATGGTTTTCAAATGGCCAAAATGCCTTAAAACTGGTTAGAAGTTTGCCAGACAAGGCTAGAAATAGCCAAAAATAGCCTTAAAATGGGATAGAAGTGAGTAAAACTAGGATACAAATAGGCAAAATTTGTTTAAAAGGGTGAGAGAATGGGCAAAAGCGGGTTAGAAAAGGAGGAAAAAAGATGAAAATTGGTTAGAAATTGAGAAAATTGTTTAGAAAATGACAAAAATGGCTTAAAACATGTTGAAGGTGGGCAAAAATGTTTCGAAAGAGGACAAAACGGCTTTATGAGTGTTAGAGATGAGTAAAAATGGGTTAGAAACGGACAGAAATGACTGAAAGCTGTTTAGAAATGGCCAAACTGGCTTAATAAGGAAAAGTATGGCTTGAAAAGGGGTTCAAGTGGGCCAAAAAGGCTTAGAAAGAGGCAAAAATGGCTTAGAAAGAGGCAAAATTGCCTTTAACAGGGATAGAGAGGAGCAAAAATGGGATAGAAGCAGACAAAACCAGTCTTGAAAACGGTGAGAGAAGTGCAAACATGGTTTTCAAATGGCCAAAATGCCTTAAAACTGGTTAGAAGTTGCCAGACAAGGCTAGAAATAGCCAAAAATAACTTAAATGGGATAGAAGTGAGGAAACTAGGATACAATAGGCAAAATTTGTTTAAAAGGGGTGAGAAATGGGCAAAAACCGGGTTAGAAAAGGAGGAAAAAAGATGAAAATTGGTTATAAATTGAGAAAATTGTTTAGAAAATGACAAAATGGCTTAAAACATGTTGAAGGTGGGCAAAAATGTTTTCGAAAGAGGACAAAACGGCTTTATGAGGGTTAGAGTTGAGCAAAAATGGGTTAGAAACGGACAAAATCGGCTCGGAAATGGTTAGGGAAATGCAAAAAGCATTAGAAATGGCCAGAGATGGCTGAAAGCTGTTTAGAAATGGCCAAAACTGGCTTAATAAGGAAAAGTATGGCTTGAAAATGGGTTCAAGTGGCCAAAAAGGCTTAGGAAGAGCAAAAAATGGCTTAGAAAGAGGCAAAATTGCCTTTAACAGGGTTAGAGAGGAGCAAAAATGGGATAGAAGCAGACAAAAACCGTCTTGAAAACGGTGAGAGAAGTGCAAACATGGTTTTTCAAATGGCCAAAAATGCCTTAAAAACTGGTTAGAAGTTTGCCAGCCAAGGCTAGAAATAGCCAAAAAATGACTTAAAAATGGGATAGAAGTGAGTAAAACTAGGATACAAATAGGCAAAATTTGTTTAAAAGGGGTGAGAAATGGGCAAAAGCGGGTTAGAAAAGGAGGAAAAAAGATGAAAATTGGTTAGAAATTGAGAAAATTGTTTAGAAAATGACAAAAATGGCTTAAAACATGTTGAAGGTGGGCAAAAATGTTTTCGAAAGAGGACAAAACGGCTTTATGAGTGTTAGAGATGAGTAAAAATGGGTTAGAAAACGGACAGAAATGACTGAAAGCTGTTTAGAAATGGCCAAAAACTGGCTTAATAAGGAAAAGTATGGCTTGAAAAGGGGTTCAAGTGGGCCAAAAAGGCTTAGAAAGAGGCAAAAATGGCTTAGAAAGAGGCAAAATTGCCTTTAACAGGGTTAGAGAGGAGCAAAAATGGGATAGAAGCAGACAAAACCATCTTGAAAACGGTGAGAGAAGTGCAAACATGGTTTTCAAATGGCCAAAATGCCTTAAAACTGGTTAGAAGTTTGCCAGACAAGGCTAGAAATAGCCAAAAATAACTTAAAATGGGATAGAAGTGAGGAAAACTAGGATACAAATAGGCAAAATTTGTTTAAAAGGGGTGAGAAATGGGCAAAACCGGGTTAGAAAAGGAGGAAAAAAGATGAAAATTGGTTATAAATTGAGAAAATTGTTTAGAAAATGACAAAAATGGCTTAAAACATGTTGAAGGTGGGCAAAAATGTTTTCGAAAGAGGACAAAACGGCTTTATGAGGGTTAGAGTTGAGCAAAAAATGGGTTAGAAACGGACAAAATCGGCTCAGGAAATGGTTAGGGAAATGCAAAAAGCATTAGAAATGGCCAGAGATGGCTGAAAGCTGTTTAGAAATGGCAAAAACTGGCTTAATAAGGAAAAGTATGGCTTGAAAAGGGGGTTCAAGTGGGCCAAAAAGGCTTAGGAAGAGGCAAAAATGGCTTAGAAAGAGGCAAAATTGCCTTTAACAGGGTTAGAGAGGAGCAAAAATGGGATAGAAGCAGACAAAAACCGTCTTGAAAACGGTGAGAGAAGTGCAAACATGGTTTTCAAATGGCCAAAAAATGCCTTAAAACTGGTTAGAAGTTTGCCAGCCAAGGCTAGAAATAGCCAAAAATGACTTAAAATGGGATAGAAGTGAGTAAAACTAGGATACAAATAGGCAAAATTTGTTTAAAAGGGGTGAGAAATGGGCAAAAACCGGGTTAGAAAAAGGAGGAAAAAAAGATGAAAATTGGTTAGAAATTGAGAAAATTGTTTAGAAAATGACAAAAATGGCTTAAAACATGTTGAAGGTGGGCAAAAATGTTTTCGAAAGAGGACAAAACGGCTTTATGAGTGTTAGAGATGAGCAAAAATGGGTTAGAAACGGACAGAAATGACTGAAAGCTGTTTAGAAATGGCCAAAACTGGCTTAATAAGGAAAAGTATGGCTTGAAAAGGGGTTCAAGTGGGCCAAAAAGGCTTAGAAAGAGGCAAAATTGCCTTTAACAGGGTTAGAGAGGAGCAAAAATAGGATAGAAGCAGACAAAACCGTCTTGAAAACGGTGAGAGAAGTGCAAACATGGTTTTCAAATGGCCAAAATGCCTTAAAACTGGTTAGAAGTTTGCCAGACAAGGCTAGAAATAGCCAAAAATAACTTAAAATGGGATAGAAGTGAGGAAAACTAGGATACAAATAGGCAAAATTTGTTTAAAAAGGGGTGAGAAATGGGCAAAACCGGGTTAGAAAAGGAGGAAAAAAAGATGAAAATTGGTTAGAAATTGAGAAAATTGTTTAGAAAATGACAAAAATGGCTTAAAACATGTTGAAGGTGGGCAAAAATGTTTTCGAAAGAGGACAAAACGGCTTTATGAGGGTTAGAGTTGTGCAAAAATGGGTTAGAAACGGACAAAATCGGCTCGGAAATGGTTAGGGAAATGCAAAAAGCATTAGAAATGGCCAGAGATGGTTGAAAGCTGTTTAGAAATGGCCAAAACTGGCTTAATAAGGAAAAGTATGGCTTGAAAAGGGGTTCAAGTGGGCCAAAAAGGCTTAGAAAGAGGCAAAAATGGCTTAGAAAGAGGCAAAATTGCCTTTAACAGGGTTAGAGAGGAGCAAAAATGGGATAGAAGCAGACAAAACCGTCTTGAAAACGGTGAGAGAAGTGCAAACATGGTTTTCAAATGGCCAAAAATGCCTTAAAACTGGTTAGAAGTTTGCCAGCCAAGGCTAGAAATAGCCAAAAATGCCTTAAAATGGGATAGAAGTGAGTAAAAGTAGGATACAAATAGGCAAAATTTGTTTAAAAGGGGAGAGAAATGGGCAAAACCGGGTTAGAAAAGGAGGAAAAAAGATGAAAATTGGTTAGAAATTGAGTAAATTGTTTAGAAAATGACAAAAATGGCTTAAAACATGTTGAAGGTGGGCAAAAATGTTTTCGAAAGAGGACAAAACGGCTTTATGAGTGTTAGAGATGAGCAAAAATGGGTTAGAAAACGGACAGAAATGACTGAAAGCTGTTTAGAAATGGCCAAAACTGGCTTAATAAGGAAAAGTATGGCTTGAAAAGGGGTTCAAGTGGGCCAAAAAGGCTTAGAAAGAGGCAAAATTGCCTTTAACAGGGTTAGAGAGGAGCAAAAATGGGATAGAAGCAGACAAAACCGTCTTGAAAACGGTGAGAGAAGTGCAAACATGGTTTTCAAATGGCCAAAATGCCTTAAAACTGGTTAGAAGTTTGCCAGACAAGGCTAGAAATAGCCAAAAATAACTTAAAATGGGATAGAAGTGAGGAAAAACTAGGATACAAATAGGCAAAATTTGTTTAAAAGGGGTGAGAAATGGGCAAAACCGGGTTAGAAAAGGAGGAAAAAAGATGAAAATTGGTTAGAAATTGAGAAAATTGTTTAGAAAATGACAAAAATGGCTTAAAACATGTTGAAGGTGGGCAAAAATGTTTTCGAAAGAGGACAAAACGGCTTTATGAGGGTTAGAGTTGAGCAAAAATGGGTTAGAAACGGACAAAATCGGCTCGGAAATGGTTAGGGAAATGCAAAAAGCATTAGAAATGGCCAGAGATGGCTGAAAGCTGTTTAGAAATGGCCAAAACTGGCTTAATAAGGAAAAGTATGGCTTGAAAAGGGGTTCAAGTGGGCCAAAAAGGCTTAGAAAGAGGCAAAAATGGCTTAGAAAGAGGCAAAATTGCCTTTAACAGGGTTAGAGAGGAGCAAAAATGGGATAGAAGCAGACAAAACCGTCTTGAAAACGGTGAGAGAAGTGCAAACATGGTTTTCAAATGGCCAAAAATGCCTTAAAACTGGTTAGAAGTTTGCCAGCCAAGGCTAGAAATAGCCAAAAATGCCTTAAAATGGGATAGAAGTGAGTAAAAGTAGGATACAAATAGGCAAAATTTGTTTAAAAGGGGAGAGAAATGGGCAAAACCGGGTTAGAAAAGGAGGAAAAAAGACGAAAATTGGTTAGAAATTGAGAAAATTGTTTAGAAAATGACAAAAATGGCTTAAAACATGTTGAAGGTGGGCAAAAATGTTTTCGAAAGAGGACAAAACGGCTTTATGAGGGTTATAGTTGAGCAAAAATGGGTTAGAAACGGACAAAATCGGCTCGGAAATGGTTAGGGAAATGAAAAAAGCATTAGAAATGGCCAGAGATGGCTGAAAGCTGTTTAGAAATGGCCAAAACTGGCTTAATAAGGAAAAGTATGGCTTGAAAAGGGGTTCAAGTGGGCCAAAAAGGCTTAGAAAGAGGCAAAAATGGCTTAGAAAGAGGCAAAATTGCCTTTAACAGGGTTAGAGAGGAGCAAAAATGGGATAGAAGCAGACAAAAACGTCTTGAAAACGGTGAGAGAAGTGCAAACATGGTTTTCAAATGGCCAAAAATGCCTTAAAACTGGTTAGAAGTTTGCCAGCCAAGGCTAGAAATAGCCAAAAATGCCTTAAAATGGGATAGAAGTGAGTAAAAGTAGGATACAAATAGGCAAAATTTGTTTAAAAGGGGAGAGAAATGGGCAAAACCGGGTTAGAAAAGGAGGAAAAAAGATGAAAATTGGTTAGAAATTGAGTAAATTGTTTAGAAAATGACAAAAATGGCTTAAAACATGTTGAAGGTGGGCAAAAATGTTTTCGAAAGAGGACAAAACGGCTTTATGAGTGTTAGAGATGAGCAAAAATGGGTTAGAAACGGACAGAAATGACTGAAAGCTGTTTAGAAATGGCCAAAACTGGCTTAATAAGGAAAAGTATGGCTTGAAAAGGGGTTCAAGTGGGCCAAAAAGGCTTAGAAAGAGGCAAAATTGCCTTTAACAGGGTTAGAGAGGAGCAAAAATGGGATAGAAGCAGACAAAACCGTCTTGAAAACGGTGAGAGAAGTGCAAACATGGTTTTCAAATGGCCAAAATGCCTTAAAACTGGTTAGAAGTTTGCCAGACAAGGCTAGAAATAGCCAAAAATAACTTAAAATGGGATAGAAGTGAGGAAAACTAGGATACAAATAGGCAAAATTTGTTTAAAAGGGGTGAGAAATGGGCAAAAGCGGGTTAGAAAAGGAGGAAAAAAGATGAAAATTGGTTAGAAATTGAGAAAATTGTTTAGAAAATGACAAAAATGGCTTAAAACATGTTGAAGGTGGGCAAAAATGTTTTCGAAAGAGGACAAAACGGCTTTATGAGGGTTAGAGTTGAGCAAAAATGGGTTAGAAACGGACAAAATCGGCTCGGAAATGGTTAGGGAAATGCAAAAAGCATTAGAAATGGCCAGAGATGGCTGAAAGCTGTTTAGAAATGGCCAAAACTGGCTTAATAAGGAAAAGTATGGCTTGAAAAGGGGTTCAAGTGGGCCAAAAAGGCTTAGAAAGAGGCAAAAATGGCTTAGAAAGAGGCAAAATTGCCTTTAACAGGGTTAGAGAGGAGCAAAAATGGGATAGAAGCAGACAAAACCGTCTTGAAAACGGTGAGAGAAGTGCAAACATGGTTTTCAAATGGCCAAAAATGCCTTAAAACTGGTTAGAAGTTTGCCAGCCAAGGCTAGAAATAGCCAAAAATGCCTTAAAATGGGATAGAAGTGAGTAAAAGTAGGATACAAATAGGCAAAATTTGTTTAAAAGGGGAGAGAAATGGGCAAAAGCGGGTTAGAAAAGGAGGAAAAAAGATGAAAATTGGTTAGAAATTGAGAAAATTGTTTAGAAAATGACAAAAATGGCTTAAAACATGTTGAAGGTGGGCAAAAATGTTTTCGAAAGAGGACAAAACGGCTTTATGAGTGTTAGAGATGAGCAAAAATGGGTTAGAAACGGACAGAAATGACTGAAAGCTGTTTAGAAATGGCCAAAACTGGCTTAATAAGGAAAAGTATGGCTTGAAAAGGGGTTCAAGTGGGCCAAAAAGGCTTAGAAAGAGGCAAAATTGCCTTTAACAGGGTTAGAGAGGAGCAAAAATGGGATAGAAGCAGACAAAACCGTCTTGAAAACGGTGAGAGAAGTGCAAACATGGTTTTCAAATGGCCAAAAATGCCTTAAAACTGGTTTGAAGTTTGCCAGCCAAGGCTAGAAATAGCCAAAAATAACTTAAAATGGGATAGAAGTGAGGAAAACTAGGATACAAATAGGCAAAATTTGTTTAAAAGGGGTGAGAAATGGGCAAAAGCGGGTTAGAAAAGGAGGAAAAAAGATGAAAATTGGTTATAAATTGAGAAAATTGTTTAGAAAATGACAAAAATGGCTTAAAACATGTTGAAGGTGGGCAAAAATGTTTTCGAAAGAGGACAAAACGGCTTTATGAGGGTTAGAGTTGAGCAAAAATGGGTTAGAAACGGACAAAATTGGCTCAGAAATGGTTAGGGAAATGCAAAAAGCATTAGAAATGGCCAGAGATGGCTGAAAGCTGTTTAGAAATGGCCAAAACTGGCTTAATAAGGAAAAGTATGGCTTGAAAAGGGGTTCAAGTGGGCCAAAAAGGCTTAGGAAGAGGCAAAAATGGCTTAGAAAGAGGCAAAATTGCCTTTAACAGGGTTAGAGAGGAGCAAAAATGGGATAGAAGCAGACAAAACCGTCTTGAAAACGGTGAGAGAAGTGCAAACATGGTTTTCAAATGGCCAAAATGCCTTAAAACTGGTTAGAAGTTTGCCAGCCAAGGCTAGAAATAGCCAAAAATAACTTAAAATGGGATAGAAGTGAGGAAAACTAGGATACAAATAGGCAAAATTTGTTTAAAAGGGGTGAGAAATGGGCAAAACCGGGTTAGAAAAGGAGGAAAAAAGATGAAAATTGGTTATAAATTGAGAAAATTGTTTAGAAAATGACAAAAATGGCTTAAAACATGTTGAAGGTGGGCAAAAATGTTTTCGAAAGAGGACAAAAACGGCTTTATGAGTGTTAGAGATGAGCAAAAATGGGTTAGAAACGGACAGAAATGACTGAAAGCTGTTTAGAAATGGCCAAAACTGGCTTAATAAGGAAAAGTATGGCTTGAAAAGGGGTTCAAGTGGGCCAAAAAGGCTTAGAAAGAGGCAAAATTGCCTTTAACAGGGTTAGAGAGGAGCAAAAAATGGGATAGAAGCAGACAAAACCGTCTTGAAAACGGTGAGAGAAGTGCAAACATGGTTTTCAAATGGCCAAAAATGCCTTAAAACTGGTTAGAAGTTTGCCAGCCAAGGCTAGAAATAGCCAAAAATGACTTAAAATGGGATAGAAGTGAGTAAAACTAGGATACAAATAGGCAAAATTTGTTTAAAAGGGGTGAGAAATGGGCAAAACCGGGTTAGAAAAGGAGGAAAAAAGATGAAAATTGGTTATAAATTGAGAAAATTGTTTAGAAAATGACAAAAATGGCTTAAAACATGTTGAAGGTGGGCAAAAATGTTTTCGAAAGAGGACAAAACGGCTTTATGAGGGTTAGAGTTGAGCAAAAATGGGTTAGAAACGGACAAAATCGGCTCAGAAATGGTTAGGGAAATGCAAAAAGCATTAGAAATGGCCAGAGATGGCTGAAAGCTGTTTAGAAATGGCAAAAACTGGCTTAATAAGGAAAAGTATGGCTTGAAAAGGGGTTCAAGTGGGCCAAAAAGCCTTAGGAAGAGGCAAAAATGGCTTAGAAAGAGGCAAAATTGCCTTTAACAGGGTTAGAGAGGAGCAAAAATGGGATAGAAGCAGACAAAACCGTCTTGAAAACGGTGAGAGAAGTGCAAACATGGTTTTCAAATGGCCAAAAATGCCTTAGAACTGGTTAGAAGTTTGCCAGCCAAGGCTAGAAATAGCCAAAAATGACTTAAAATGGGATAGAAGTGAGTAAAACTAGGATACAAATAGGCAAAATTTGTTTAAAAGGGGTGAGAAATGGGCAAAAGCGGGTTAGAAAAGGAGGAAAAAAGATGAAAATTGGTTAGAAATTGAGAAAATTGTTTAGAAAATGACAAAAATGGCTTAAAACATGTTGAAGGTGGGCAAAAATGTTTTCGAAAGAGGACAAAACGGCTTTATGAGTGTTAGAGATGAGCAAAAATGGGTTAGAAACGGACAGAAATGACTGAAAGCTGTTTAGAAATGGCCAAAACTGGCTTAATAAGGAAAAGTATGGCTTGAAAAGGGGTTCAAGTGGGCCAAAAAGGCTTAGAAAGAGGCAAAATTGCCTTTACCAGGGTTAGAGAGGAGCAAAAATAGGATAGAAGCAGACAAAACCGTCTTGAAAACGGTGAGAGAAGTGCAAACATGGTTTTCAAATGGCCAAAATGCCTTAAAACTGGTTAGAAGTTTGCCAGACAAGGCTAGAAATAGCCAAAAATAACTTAAAATGGGATAGAAGTGAGGAAAACTAGGATACAAATAGGCAAAATTTGTTTAAAAGGGGTGAGAAATGGGCAAAACCGGGTTAGAAAAGGAGGAAAAAAGATGAAAATTGGTTAGAAATTGAGAAAATTGTTTAGAAAATGACAAAAATGGCTTAAAACATGTTGAAGGTGGGCAAAAATGTTTTCGAAAGAGGACAAAACGGCTTTATGAGTGTTAGAGATGAGTAAAAATGGGTTAGAAACGGACAGAAATGACTGAAAGCTGTTTAGAAATGGCCAAAACTGGCTTAATAAGGAAAAGTATGGCTTGAAAAGGGGTTCAAGTGGGCCAAAAAGGCTTAGAAAGAGGCAAAATTGCCTTTAACAGGGTTAGAGAGGAGCAAAAATGGGATAGAAGCAGACAAAACCGTCTTGAAAACGGTGAGAGAAGTGCAAACATGGTTTTCAAATGGCCAAAAATGCCTTAAAACTGGTTAGAAGTTTGCCAGACAAGGCTAGAAATAGCCAAAAATGCCTTAAAATGGGATAGAAGTGAGTAAAACTAGGATACAAATAGGCAAAATTTGTTTAAAAGGGGTGAGAAATGGGCAAAACCGGGTTAGAAAAGGAGGAAAAAAGATGAAAATTGGTTATAAATTGAGAAAATTGTTTAGAAAATGACAAAAATGGCTTAAAACATGTTGAAGGTGGGCAAAAATGTTTTCGAAAGAGGACAAAACGGCTTTATGAGGGTTAGAGTTGAGCAAAAATGGGTTAGAAACGGACAAAATCGGCTCAGAAATGGTTAGGGAAATGCAAAAAGCATTAGAAATGGCCAGAGATGGCTGAAAGCTGTTTAGAAATGGCCAAAAACTGGCTTAATAAGGAAAAGTATGGCTTGAAAAGGGGTTCAAGTGGGCCAAAAAGGCTTAGAAAGAGGCAAAAATGGCTTAGAAAGAGGCAAAATTGCCTTTAACAGGGTTAGAGAGGAGCAAAAATGGGATAGAAGCAGACAAAACCGTCTTGAAAACGGTGAGAGAAGTGCAAACATGGTTTTCAAATGGCCAAAAATGCCTTAAAACTGGTTAGAAGTTTGCCAGCCAAGGCTAGAAATAGCCAAAAATGACTTAAAATGGGATAGAAGTGAGGAAAACTAGGATACAAATAGGCAAAATTTGTTTAAAAGGGGTGAGAAATGGGCAAAAGCGGGTTAGAAAAGGAGGAAAAAAGATGAAAATTGGTTAGAAATTGAGAAAATTGTTTAGAAAATGACAAAAATGGCTTAAAACATGTTGAAGGTGGGCAAAAATGTTTTCGAAAGAGGACAAAACGGCTTTATGAGTGTTAGAGATGAGCAAAAATGGTTTAGAAACGGACAGAAATGACTGAAAGCTGTTTAGAAATGGCCAAAACTGGCTTAATAAGGAAAAGTATGGCTTGAAAAGGGGTTCAAGTGGGCCAAAAAGGCTTAGAAAGAGGCAAAATTGCCTTTACCAGGGTTAGAGAGGAGCAAAAATAGGATAGAAGCAGACAAAACCGTCTTGAAAACGGTGAGAGAAGTGCAAACATGGTTTTCAAATGGCCAAAATGCCTTAAAACTGGTTAGAAGTTTGCCAGACAAGGCTAGAAATAGCCAAAAATAACTTAAAATGGGATAGAAGTGAGGAAAACTAGGATACAAATAGGCAAAATTTGTTTAAAAGGGGTGAGAAATGGGCAAAAACCGGGTTAGAAAAGGAGGAAAAAAGATGAAAATTGGTTAGAAATTGAGTAAATTGTTTAGAAAATGACAAAAATGGCTTAAAACATGTTGAAGGTGGGCAAAAATGTTTTCGAAAGAGGACAAAACGGCTTTATGAGTGTTAGAGATGAGTAAAAATGGGTTAGAAACGGACAGAAATGACTGAAAGCTGTTTAGAAATGGCCAAAACTGGCTTAATAAGGAAAAGTATGGCTTGAAAAGGGGTTCAAGTGGGCCAAAAAGGCTTAGAAAGAGGCAAAATTGCCTTTAACAGGGTTAGAGAGGAGCAAAAATGGGATAGAAGCAGACAAAACCGTCTTGAAAACGGTGAGAGAAGTGCAAACATGGTTTTCAAATGGCCAAAAATGCCTTAAAACTGGTTTGAAGTTTGCCAGCCAAGGCTAGAAATAGCCAAAAATGCCTTAAAATGGGATAGAAGTGAGTAAAACTAGGATACAAATAGGCAAAATTTGTTTAAAAGGGGTGAGAAATGGGCAAAACCGGGTTAGAAAAGGAGGAAAAAAGATGAAAATTGGTTATAAATTGAGAAAATTGTTTAGAAAATGACAAAAATGGCTTAAAACATGTTGAAGGTGGGCAAAAATGTTTTCGAAAGAGGACAAAACGGCTTTATGAGGGTTAGAGTTGAGCAAAAATGGGTTAGAAACGGACAAAATCGGCTCAGAAATGGTTAGGGAAATGCAAAAAGCATTAGAAATGGCCAGAGATGGCTGAAAGCTGTTTAGAAATGGCCAAAACTGGCTTAATAAGGAAAAGTATGGCTTGAAAAGGGGTTCAAGTGGGCCAAAAAGGCTTAGAAAGAGGCAAAAATGGCTTAGAAAGAGGCAAAATTGCCTTTAACAGGGTTAGAGAGGAGCAAAAATGGGATAGAAGCAGACAAAACCGTCTTGAAAACGGTGAGAGAAGTGCAAACATGGTTTTCAAATGGCCAAAAATGCCTTAAAACTGGTTAGAAGTTTGCCAGCCAAGGCTAGAAATAGCCAAAAATGACTTAAAATGGGATAGAAGTGAGTAAAACTAGGATACAAATAGGCAAAATTTGTTTAAAAGGGGTGAGAAATGGGCAAAACCGGGTTAGAAAAGGAGGAAAAAAGATGAAAATTGGTTAGAAATTGAGAAAATTGTTTAGAAAATGACAAAAATGGCTTAAAACATGTTGAAGGTGGGCAAAAATGTTTTCGAAAGAGGACAAAACGGCTTTATGAGTGTTAGAGATGAGCAAAAATGGGTTAGAAACGGACAGAAATGACTGAAAGCTGTTTAGAAATGGCCAAAACTGGCTTAATAAGGAAAAGTATGGCTTGAAAAGGGGTTCAAGTGGGCCAAAAAGGCTTAGAAAGAGGCAAAATTGCCTTTAACAGGGTTAGAGAGGAGCAAAAATAGGATAGAAGCAGACAAAACCGTCTTGAAAACGGTGAGAGAAGTGCAAACATGGTTTTCAAATGGCCAAAATGCCTTAAAACTGGTTAGAAGTTTGCCAGACAAGGCTAGAAATAGCCAAAAATAACTTAAAATGGGATAGAAGTGAGTAAAACTAGGATACAAATAGGCAAAATTTGTTTAAAAGGGGTGAGAAATGGGCAAAACCGGGTTAGAAAAGGAGGAAAAAAGATGAAAATTGGTTAGAAATTGAGAAAATTGTTTAGAAAATGACAAAAATGGCTTAAAACATGTTGAAGGTGGGCAAAAATGTTTTCGAAAGAGGACAAAACGGCTTTATGAGGGTTAGAGTTGAGCAAAAATGGGTTAGAAACGGACAAAATCGGCTCGGAAATGGTTAGGGAAATGCAAAAAGCATTAGAAATGGCCAGAGATGGCTGAAAGCTGTTTAGAAATGGCCAAAACTGGCTTAATAAGGAAAAGTATGGCTTGAAAAGGGGTTCAAGTGGGCCAAAAAGGCTTAGAAAGAGGCAAAAATGGCTTAGAAAGAGGCAAAATTGCCTTTAACAGGGTTAGAGAGGAGCAAAAATGGGATAGAAGCAGACAAAACCGTCTTGAAAACGGTGAGAGAAGTGCAAACATGGTTTTCAAATGGCCAAAAATGCCTTAAAACTGGTTAGAAGTTTGCCAGCCAAGGCTAGAAATAGCCAAAAATGCCTTAAAATGGGATAGAAGTGAGTAAAAGTAGGATACAAATAGGCAAAATTTGTTTAAAAGGGGAGAGAAATGGGCAAAACCGGGTTAGAAAAGGAGGAAAAAAGATGAAAATTGGTTAGAAATTGAGTAAATTGTTTAGAAAATGACAAAAATGGCTTAAAACATGTTGAAGGTGGGCAAAAATGTTTTCGAAAGAGGACAAAACGGCTTTATGAGTGTTAGAGATGAGCAAAAATGGGTTAGAAACGGACAGAAATGACTGAAAGCTGTTTAGAAATGGCCAAAACTGGCTTAATAAGGAAAAGTATGGCTTGAAAAGGGTTCAAGTGGGCCAAAAAGGCTTAGAAAGAGGCAAAATTGCCTTTAACAGGGTTAGAGAGGAGCAAAAATGGGATAGAAGCAGACAAAACCGTCTTGAAAACGGTGAGAGAAGTGCAAACATGGTTTTCAAATGGCCAAAATGCCTTAAAACTGGTTAGAAGTTTGCCAGACAAGGCTAGAAATAGCCAAAAATGCCTTAAAATGGGATAGAAGTGAGTAAAACTAGGATACAAATAGGCAAAATTTGTTTAAAAGGGGTGAGAAATGGGCAAAACCGGGTTAGAAAAGGAGGAAAAAAGATGAAAATTGGTTATAAATTGAGAAAATTGTTTAGAAAATGACAAAAATGGCTTAAAACATGTTGAAGGTGGGCAAAAATGTTTTCGAAAGAGGACAAAACGGCTTTATGAGGGTTAGAGTTGAGCAAAAATGGGTTAGAAACGGACAAAATCGGCTCGGAAATGGTTAGGGAAATGCAAAAAGCATTAGAAATGGCCAGAGATGGCTGAAAGCTGTTTAGAAATGGCCAAAACTGGCTTAATAAGGAAAAGTATGGCTTGAAAAGGGGTTCAAGTGGGCCAAAAAGGCTTAGAAAGAGGCAAAAATGGCTTAGAAAGAGGCAAAATTGCCTTTAACAGGGTTAGAGAGGAGCAAAAATGGGATAGAAGCAGACAAAACCGTCTTGAAAACGGTGAGAGAAGTGCAAACATGGTTTTCAAATGGCCAAAAATGCCTTAAAACTGGTTAGAAGTTTGCCAGCCAAGGCTAGAAATAGCCAAAAATGCCTTAAAATGGGATAGAAGTGAGTAAAAGTAGGATACAAATAGGCAAAATTTGTTTAAAAGGGGAGAGAAATGGGCAAAACCGGGTTAGAAAAGGAGGAAAAAAGATGAAAATTGGTTAGAAATTGAGAAAATTGTTTAGAAAATGACAAAAATGGCTTAAAACATGTTGAAGGTGGGCAAAAATGTTTTCGAAAGAGGACAAAACGGCTTTATGAGGGTTAGAGTTGAGCAAAAATGGGTTAGAAACGGACAAAATCGGCTCGGAAATGGTTAGGGAAATGCAAAAAGCATTAGAAATGGCCAGAGATGGCTGAAAGCTGTTTAGAAATGGCCAAAACTGGCTTAATAAGGAAAAGTATGGCTTGAAAAGGGGTTCAAGTGGGCCAAAAAGGCTTAGAAAGAGGCAAAAATGGCTTAGAAAGAGGCAAAATTGCCTTTAACAGGGTTAGAGAGGAGCAAAAATGGGATAGAAGCAGACAAAAACGTCTTGAAAACGGTGAGAGAAGTGCAAACATGGTTTTCAAATGGCCAAAAATGCCTTAAAACTGGTTAGAAGTTTGCCAGCCAAGGCTAGAAATAGCCAAAAATGACTTAAAATGGGATAGAAGTGAGTAAACCTAGGATACAAATAGGCAAAATTTGTTTAAAAGGGGTGAGAAATGGGCAAAACCGGGTTAGAAAAGGAGGAAAAAAGATGAAAATTGGTTATAAATTGAGAAAATTGTTTAGAAAATGACAAAAATGGCTTAAAACATGTTGAAGGTGGGCAAAAATGTTTTCGAAAGAGGACAAAACGGCTTTATGAGTGTTAGAGATGAGTAAAAATGGGTTAGAAACGGACAGAAATGACTGAAAGCTGTTTAGAAATGGCCAAAACTGGCTTAATAAGGAAAAGTATGGCTTGAAAAGGGGTTCAAGTGGGCCAAAAAGGCTTAGAAAGAGGCAAAATTGCCTTTAACAGGGTTAGAGAGGAGCAAAAATGGGATAGAAGCAGACAAAACCGTCTTGAAAACGGTGAGAGAAGTGCAAACATGGTTTTCAAATGGCCAAAAATGCCTTAAAACTGGTTAGAAGTTTGCCAGCCAAGGCTAGAAATAGCCAAAAATGCCTTAAAATGGGATAGAAGTGAGTAAAACTAGGATACAAATAGGCAAAATTTGTTTAAAAGGGGAGAGAAATGGGCAAAACCGGGTTAGAAAAGGAGGAAAAAAGATGAAAATTGGTTATAAATTGAGAAAATTGTTTAGAAAATGACAAAAATGGCTTAAAACATGTTGAAGGTGGGCAAAAATGTTTTCGAAAGAGGACAAAACGGCTTTATGAGGGTTAGAGTTGAGCAAAAATGGGTTAGAAACGGACAAAATCGGCTCAGAAATGGTTAGGGAAATGCAAAAAGCATTAGAAATGGCCAGAGATGGCTGAAAGCTGTTTAGAAATGGCAAAAACTGGCTTAATATGGAAAAGTATGGCTTGAAAAGGGGTTCAAGTGGGCCAAAAAGCCTTAGGAAGAGGCAAAAATGGCTTAGAAAGAGGCAAAATTGCCTTTAACAGGGTTAGAGAGGAGCAAAAATGGGATAGAAGCAGACAAAACCGTCTTGAAAACGGTGAGAGAAGTGCAAACATGGTTTTCAAATGGCCAAAAATGCCTTAAAACTGGTTAGAAGTTTGCCAGCCAAGGCTAGAAATAGCCAAAAATGACTTAAAATGGGATAGAAGTGAGTAAAACTAGGATACAAATAGGCAAAATTTGTTTAAAAGGGGTGAGAAATGGGCAAAACCGGGTTAGAAAAGGAGGAAAAAAGATGAAAATTGGTTAGAAATTGAGAAAATTGTTTAGAAAATGACAAAAATGGCTTAAAACATGTTGAAGGTGGGCAAAAATGTGTTCGAAAGAGGACAAAACGGCTTTATGAGTGTTAGAGATGAGCAAAAATGGGTTAGAAACGGACAGAAATGACTGAAAGCTGTTTAGAAATGGCCAAAACTGGCTTAATAAGGAAAAGTATGGCTTGAAAAGGGGTTCAAGTGGGCCAAAAAGGCTTAGAAAGAGGCAAAATTGCCTTTAACAGGGTTAGAGAGGAGCAAAAATAGGATAGAAGCAGACAAAACCGTCTTGAAAACGGTGAGAGAAGTGCAAACATGGTTTTCAAATGGCCAAAATGCCTTAAAACTGGTTAGAAGTTTGCCAGACAAGGCTAGAAATAGCCAAAAATAACTTAAAATGGGATAGAAGTGAGGAAAACTAGGATACAAATAGGCAAAATTTGTTTAAAAGGGGTGAGAAATGGGCAAAACCGGGTTAGAAAAGGAGGAAAAAAGATGAAAATTGGTTAGAAATTGAGAAAATTGTTTAGAAAATGACAAAAATGGCTTAAAACATGTTGAAGGTGGGCAAAAATGTTTTCGAAAGAGGACAAAACGGCTTTATGAGGGTTAGAGTTGAGCAAAAATGGGTTAGAAACGGACAAAATCGGCTCGGAAATGGTTAGGGAAATGCAAAAAGCATTAGAAATGGCCAGAGATGGCTGAAAGCTGTTTAGAAATGGCCAAAACTGGCTTAATAAGGAAAAGTATGGCTTGAAAAGGGGTTCAAGTGGGCCAAAAAGGCTTAGAAAGAGGCAAAAATGGCTTAGAAAGAGGCAAAATTGCCTTTAACAGGGTTAGAGAGGAGCAAAAATGGGATAGAAGCAGACAAAACCGTCTTGAAAACGGTGAGAGAAGTGCAAACATGGTTTTCAAATGGCCAAAAATGCCTTAAAACTGGTTAGAAGTTTGCCAGCCAAGGCTAGAAATAGCCAAAAATGCCTTAAAATGGGATAGAAGTGAGTAAAAGTAGGATACAAATAGGCAAAATTTGTTTAAAAGGGGAGAGAAATGGGCAAAACCGGGTTAGAAAAGGAGGAAAAAAGATGAAAATTGGTTAGAAATTGAGTAAATTGTTTAGAAAATGACAAAAATGGCTTAAAACATGTTGAAGGTGGGCAAAAATGTTTTCGAAAGAGGACAAAACGGCTTTATGAGTGTTAGAGATGAGCAAAAATGGGTTAGAAACGGACAGAAATGACTGAAAGCTGTTTAGAAATGGCCAAAACTGGCTTAATAAGGAAAAGTATGGCTTGAAAAGGGGTTCAAGTGGGCCAAAAAGGCTTAGAAAGAGGCAAAATTGCCTTTAACAGGGTTAGAGAGGAGCAAAAATGGGATAGAAGCAGACAAAACCGTCTTGAAAACGGTGAGAGAAGTGCAAACATGGTTTTCAAATGGCCAAAATGCCTTAAAACTGGTTAGAAGTTTGCCAGACAAGGCTAGAAATAGCCAAAAATAACTTAAAATGGGATAGAAGTGAGGAAAACTAGGATACAAATAGGCAAAATTTGTTTAAAAGGGGTGAGAAATGGGCAAAACCGGGTTAGAAAAGGAGGAAAAAAGATGAAAATTGGTTAGAAATTGAGAAAATTGTTTAGAAAATGACAAAAATGGCTTAAAACATGTTGAAGGTGGGCAAAAATGTTTTCGAAAGAGGACAAAACGGCTTTATGAGGGTTAGAGTTGAGCAAAAATGGGTTAGAAACGGACAAAATCGGCTCGGAAATGGTTAGGGAAATGCAAAAAGCATTAGAAATGGCCAGAGATGGCTGAAAGCTGTTTAGAAATGGCCAAAACTGGCTTAATAAGGAAAAGTATGGCTTGAAAAGGGGTTCAAGTGGGCCAAAAAGGCTTAGAAAGAGGCAAAAATGGCTTAGAAAGAGGCAAAATTGCCTTTAACAGGGTTAGAGAGGAGCAAAAATGGGATAGAAGCAGACAAAACCGTCTTGAAAACGGTGAGAGAAGTGCAAACATGGTTTTCAAATGGCCAAAAATGCCTTAAAACTGGTTAGAAGTTTGCCAGCCAAGGCTAGAAATAGCCAAAAATGCCTTAAAATGGGATAGAAGTGAGTAAAAGTAGGATACAAATAGGCAAAATTTGTTTAAAAGGGGAGAGAAATGGGCAAAACCGGGTTAGAAAAGGAGGAAAAAAGATGAAAATTGGTTAGAAATTGAGTAAATTGTTTAGAAAATGACAAAAATGGCTTAAAACATGTTGAAGGTGGGCAAAAATGTTTTCGAAAGAGGACAAAACGGCTTTATGAGTGTTAGAGATGAGTAAAAATGGGTTAGAAACGGACAGAAATGACTGAAAGCTGTTTAGAAATGGCCAAAACTGGCTTAATAAGGAAAAGTATGGCTTGAAAAGGGGTTCAAGTGGGCCAAAAAGGCTTAGAAAGAGGCAAAATTGCCTTTAACAGGGTTAGAGAGGAGCAAAAATGGGATAGAAGCAGACAAAACCGTCTTGAAAACGGTGAGAGAAGTGCAAACATGGTTTTCAAATGGCCAAAATGCCTTAAAACTGGTTAGAAGTTTGCCAGACAAGGCTAGAAATAGCCAAAAATAACTTAAAATGGGATAGAAGTGAGGAAAACTAGGATACAAATAGGCAAAATTTGTTTAAAAGGGGTGAGAAATGGGCAAAACCGGGTTAGAAAAGGAGGAAAAAAGATGAAAATTGGTTAGAAATTGAGAAAATTGTTTAGAAAATGACAAAAATGGCTTAAAACATGTTGAAGGTGGGCAAAAATGTTTTCGAAAGAGGACAAAACGGCTTTATGAGGGTTAGAGTTGAGCAAAAATGGGTTAGAAACGGACAAAATCGGCTCGGAAATGGTTAGGGAAATGCAAAAAGCATTAGAAATGGCCAGAGATGGCTGAAAGCTGTTTAGAAATGGCCAAAACTGGCTTAATAAGGAAAAGTATGGCTTGAAAAGGGGTTCAAGTGGGCCAAAAAGGCTTAGAAAGAGGCAAAAATGGCTTAGAAAGAGGCAAAATTGCCTTTAACAGGGTTAGAGAGGAGCAAAAATGGGATAGAAGCAGACAAAACCGTCTTGAAAACGGTGAGAGAAGTGCAAACATGGTTTTCAAATGGCCAAAAATGCCTTAAAACTGGTTAGAAGTTTGCCAGACAAGGCTAGAAATAGCCAAAAATGCCTTAAAATGGGATAGAAGTGAGTAAAAGTAGGATACAAATAGGCAAAATTTGTTTAAAAGGGGAGAGAAATGGGCAAAACCGGGTTAGAAAAGGAGGAAAAAAGATGAAAATTGGTTAGAAATTGAGAAAATTGTTTAGAAAATGACAAAAATGGCTTAAAACATGTTGAAGGTGGGCAAAAATGTTTTCGAAAGAGGACAAAACGGCTTTATGAGGGTTAGAGTTGAGCAAAAATGGGTTAGAAACGGACAAAATCGGCTCGGAAATGGTTAGGGAAATGCAAAAAGCATTAGAAATGGCCAGAGATGGCTGAAAGCTGTTTAGAAATGGCCAAAACTGGCTTAATAAGGAAAAGTATGGCTTGAAAAGGGGTTCAAGTGGGCCAAAAAGGCTTAGAAAGAGGCAAAAATGGCTTAGAAAGAGGCAAAATTGCCTTTAACAGGGTTAGAGAGGAGCAAAAATGGGATAGAAGCAGACAAAAACGTCTTGAAAACGGTGAGAGAAGTGCAAACATGGTTTTCAAATGGCCAAAAATGCCTTAAAACTGGTTAGAAGTTTGCCAGCCAAGGCTAGAAATAGCCAAAAATGACTTAAAATGGGATAGAAGTGAGTAAAACTAGGATACAAATAGGCAAAATTTGTTTAAAAGGGGTGAGAAATGGGCAAAAACCGGGTTAGAAAAGGAGGAAAAAAGATGAAAATTGGTTATAAATTGAGAAAATTGTTTAGAAAATGACAAAAATGGCTTAAAACATGTTGAAGGTGGGCAAAAATGTTTTCGAAAGAGGACAAAACGGCTTTATGAGTGTTAGAGTTGAGCAAAAATGGGTTAGAAACGGACAAAATCGGCTCAGAAATGGTTAGGGAAATGCAAAAAGCATTAGAAATGGCCAGAGATGGCTGAAAGCTGTTTAGAAATGGCAAAAACTGGCTTAATAAGGAAAAGTATGGCTTGAAAAGGGGTTCAAGTGGGCCAAAAAGCCTTAGGAAGAGGCAAAAATGGCTTAGAAAGAGGCAAAATTGCCTTTAACAGGGTTAGAGAGGAGCAAAAATGGGATAGAAGCAGACAAAACCGTCTTGAAAACGGTGAGAGAAGTGCAAACATGGTTTTCAAATGGCCAAAAATGCCTTAAAACTGGTTAGAAGTTTGCCAGCCAAGGCTAGAAATAGCCAAAAATGACTTAAAATGGGATAGAAGTGAGTAAAACTAGGATACAAATAGGCAAAATTTGTTTAAAAGGGGTGAGAAATGGGCAAAACCGGGTTAGAAAAGGAGGAAAAAAGATGAAAATTGGTTAGAAATTGAGAAAATTGTTTAGAAAATGACAAAAATGGCTTAAAACATGTTGAAGGTGGGCAAAAATGTTTTCGAAAGAGGACAAAACGGCTTTATGAGTGTTAGAGATGAGCAAAAATGGGTTAGAAACGGACAGAAATGACTGAAAGCTGTTTAGAAATGGCCAAAACTGGCTTAATAAGGAAAAGTATGGCTTGAAAAGGGGTTCAAGTGGGCCAAAAAGGCTTAGAAAGAGGCAAAATTGCCTTTAACAGGGTTAGAGAGGAGCAAAAATAGGATAGAAGCAGACAAAACCGTCTTGAAAACGGTGAGAGAAGTGCAAACATGGTTTTCAAATGGCCAAAATGCCTTAAAACTGGTTAGAAGTTTGCCAGACAAGGCTAGAAATAGCCAAAAATAACTTAAAATGGGATAGAAGTGAGGAAAACTAGGATACAAATAGGCAAAATTTGTTTAAAAGGGGTGAGAAATGGGCAAAACCGGGTTAGAAAAGGAGGAAAAAAGATGAAAATTGGTTAGAAATTGAGAAAATTGTTTAGAAAATGACAAAAATGGCTTAAAACATGTTGAAGGTGGGCAAAAATGTTTTCGAAAGAGGACAAAACGGCTTTATGAGGGTTAGAGTTGAGCAAAAATGGGTTAGAAACGGACAAAATCGGCTCGGAAATGGTTAGGGAAATGCACAAAGCATTAGAAATGGCCAGAGATGGCTGAAAGCTGTTTAGAAATGGCCAAAACTGGCTTAATAAGGAAAAGTATGGCTTGAAAAGGGGTTCAAGTGGGCCAAAAAGGCTTAGAAAGAGGCAAAAATGGCTTAGAAAGAGGCAAAATTGCCTTTAACAGGGTTAGAGAGGAGCAAAAATGGGATAGAAGCAGACAAAACCGTCTTGAAAACGGTGAGAGAAGTGCAAACATGGTTTTCAAATGGCCAAAAATGCCTTAAAACTGGTTAGAAGTTTGCCAGCCAAGGCTAGAAATAGCCAAAAATGCCTTAAAATGGGATAGAAGTGAGTAAAACTAGGATACAAATAGGCAAAATTTGTTTAAAAGGGGAGAGAAATGGGCAAAACCGGGTTAGAAAAGGAGGAAAAAAGATGAAAATTGGTTAGAAATTGAGTAAATTGTTTAGAAAATGACAAAAATGGCTTAAAACATGTTGAAGGTGGGCAAAAATGTTTTCGAAAGAGGACAAAACGGCTTTATGAGTGTTAGAGATGAGCAAAAATGGGTTAGAAACGGACAGAAATGACTGAAAGCTGTTTAGAAATGGCCAAAACTGGCTTAATAAGGAAAAGTATGGCTTGAAAAGGGGTTCAAGTGGGCCAAAAAGGCTTAGAAAGAGGCAAAATTGCCTTTAACAGGGTTAGAGAGGAGCAAAAATGGGATAGAAGCAGACAAAACCGTCTTGAAAACGGTGAGAGAAGTGCAAACATGGTTTTCAAATGGCCAAAATGCCTTAAAACTGGTTAGAAGTTTGCCAGACAAGGCTAGAAATAGCCAAAAATAACTTAAAATGGGATAGAAGTGAGGAAAACTAGGATACAAATAGGCAAAATTTGTTTAAAAGGGGAGAGAAATGGGCAAAACCGGGTTAGAAAAGGAGGAAAAAAGATGAAAATTGGTTAGAAATTGAGAAAATTGTTTAGAAAATGACAAAAATGGCTTAAAACATGTTGAAGGTGGGCAAAAATGTTTTCGAAAGAGGACAAAACGGCTTTATGAGGGTTAGAGTTGAGCAAAAATGGGTTAGAAACGGACAAAATCGGCTCGGAAATGGTTAGGGAAATGCAAAAAGCATTAGAAATGGCCAGAGATGGCTGAAAGCTGTTTAGAAATGGCCAAAACTGTCTTAATAAGGAAAAGTATGGCTTGAAAAGGGGTTCAAGTGGGCCAAAAAGGCTTAGAAAGAGGCAAAAATGGCTTAGAAAGAGGCAAAATTGCCTTTAACAGGGTTAGAGAGGAGCAAAAATGGGATAGAAGCAGACAAAACCGTCTTGAAAACGGTGAGAGAAGTGCAAACATGGTTTTCAAATGGCCAAAAATGCCTTAAAACTGGTTAGAAGTTTGCCAGCCAAGGCTAGAAATAGCCAAAAATGCCTTAAAATGGGATAGAAGTGAGTAAAAGTAGGATACAAATAGGCAAAATTTGTTTAAAAGGGGAGAGAAATGGGCAAAACCGGGTTAGAAAAGGAGGAAAAAAGATGAAAATTGGTTAGAAATTGAGAAAATTGTTTAGAAAATGACAAAAATGGCTTAAAACATGTTGAAGGTGGGCAAAAATGTTTTCGAAAGAGGACAAAACGGCTTTATGAGTGTTAGAGATGAGCAAAAATGGGTTAGAAACGGACAGAAATGACTGAAAGCTGTTTAGAAATGGCCAAAACTGGCTTAATAAGGAAAAGTATGGCTTGAAAAGGGGTTCAAGTGGGCCAAAAAGGCTTAGAAAGAGGCAAAATTGCCTTTAACAGGGTTAGAGAGGAGCAAAAATGGGATAGAAGCAGACAAAACCGTCTTGAAAACGGTGAGAGAAGTGCAAACATGGTTTTCAAATGGCCAAAATGCCTTAAAACTGGTTAGAAGTTTGCCAGACAAGGCTAGAAATAGCCAAAAATAACTTAAAATGGGATAGAAGTGAGGAAAACTAGGATACAAATAGGCAAAATTTGTTTAAAAGGGGTGAGAAATGGGCAAAAGCGGGTTAGAAAAGGAGGAAAAAAGATGAAAATTGGTTATAAATTGAGAAAATTGTTTAGAAAATGACAAAAATGGCTTAAAACATGTTGAAGGTGGGCAAAAATGTTTTCGAAAGAGGACAAAACGGCTTTATGAGGGTTAGAGTTGAGCAAAAATGGGTTAGAAACGGACAAAATCGGCTCGGAAATGGTTAGGGAAATGCAAAAAGCATTAGAAATGGCCAGAGATGGCTGAAAGCTGTTTAGAAATGGCCAAAACTGGCTTAATAAGGAAAAGTATGGCTTGAAAAGGGGTTCAAGTGGGCCAAAAAGGCTTAGAAAGAGGCAAAAATGGCTTAGAAAGAGGCAAAATTGCCTTTAACAGGGTTAGAGAGGAGCAAAAATGGGATAGAAGCAGACAAAACCGTCTTGAAAACGGTGAGAGAAGTGCAAACATGGTTTTCAAATGGCCAAAAATGCCTTAAAACTGGTTAGAAGTTTGCCAGACAAGGCTAGAAATAGCCAAAAATGACTTAAAATGGGATAGAAGTGAGTAAAAGTAGGATACAAATAGGCAAAATTTGTTTAAAAGGGGTGAGAAATGGGCAAAAGCGGGTTAGAAAAGGAGGAAAAAAGATGAAAATTGGTTATAAATTGAGAAAATTGTTTAGAAAATGACAAAAATGGCTTAAAACATGTTGAAGGTGGGCAAAAATGTTTTCGAAAGAGGACAAAACGGCTTTATGAGGGTTAGAGTTGAGCAAAAATGGGTTAGAAACGGACAAAATTGGCTCAGAAATGGTTAGGGAAATGCAAAAAGCATTAGAAATGGCCAGAGATGGCTGAAAGCTGTTTAGAAATGGCAAAAACTGGCTTAATAAGGAAAAGTATGGCTTGAAAAGGGGTTCAAGTGGGCCAAAAAGGCTTAGGAAGAGGCAAAAATGGCTTAGAAAGAGGCAAAATTGCCTTTAACAGGGTTAGAGAGGAGCAAAAATGGGATAGAAGCAGACAAAACCGTCTTGAAAACGGTGAGAGAAGTGCAAACATGGTTTTCAAATGGCCAAAATGCCTTAAAACTGGTTAGAAGTTTGCCAGACAAGGCTAGAAATAGCCAAAAATAACTTAAAATGGGATAGAAGTGAGGAAAACTAGGATACAAATAGGCAAAATTTGTTTAAAAGGGGTGAGAAATGGGCAAAAGCGGGTTAGAAAAGGAGGAAAAAAGATGAAAATTGGTTATAAATTGAGGAAAATTGTTTAGAAAATGACAAAAATGGCTTAAAACATGTTGAAGGTGGGCAAAAATGTTTTCGAAAGAGGACAAAACGGCTTTATGAGGGTTAGAGTTGAGCAAAAATGGGTTAGAAACGGACAAAATCGGCTCGGAAATGGTTAGGGAAATGCAAAAAGCATTAGAAATGGCCAGAGATGGCTGAAAGCTGTTTAGAAATGGCCAAAACTGGCTTAATAAGGAAAAGTATGGCTTGAAAAGGGGTTCAAGTGGGCCAAAAAGGCTTAGAAAGAGGCAAAAATGGCTTAGAAAGAGGCAAAATTGCCTTTAACAGGGTTAGAGAGGAGCAAAAATGGGATAGAAGCAGACAAAACCGTCTTGAAAACGGTGAGAGAAGTGCAAACATGGTTTTCAAATGGCCAAAAATGCCTTAAAACTGGTTAGAAGTTTGCCAGCCAAGGCTAGAAATAGCCAAAAATGACTTAAAATGGGATAGAAGTGAGTAAAAGTAGGATACAAATAGGCAAAATTTGTTTAAAAGGGGAGAGAAATGGGCAAAACCGGGTTAGAAAAGGAGGAAAAAAGATGAAAATTGGTTAGAAATTGAGAAAATTGTTTAGAAAATGACAAAAATGGCTTAAAACATGTTGAAGGTGGGCAAAAATGTTTTCGAAAGAGGACAAAACGGCTTTATGAGTGTTAGAGATGAGCAAAAATGGGTTAGAAACGGACAGAAATGACTGAAAGCTGTTTAGAAATGGCCAAAACTGGCTTAATAAGGAAAAGTATGGCTTGAAAAGGGGTTCAAGTGGGCCAAAAAGGCTTAGAAAGAGGCAAAATTGCCTTTAACAGGGTTAGAGAGGAGCAAAAATGGGATAGAAGCAGACAAAACCGTCTTGAAAACGGTGAGAGAAGTGCAAACATGGTTTTCAAATGGCCAAAAATGCCTTAAAACTGGTTAGAAGTTTGCCAGCCAAGGCTAGAAATAGCCAAAAATGACTTAAAATGGGATAGAAGTGAGTAAAACTAGGATACAAATAGGCAAAATTTGTTTAAAAGGGGTGAGAAATGGGCAAAACCGGGTTAGAAAAGGAGGAAAAAAGATGAAAATTGGTTAGAAATTGAGAAAATTGTTTAGAAAATGACAAAAATGGCTTAAAACATGTTGAAGGTGGGCAAAAATGTTTTCGAAAGAGGACAAAACGGCTTTATGAGTGTTAGAGATGAGTAAAAATGGGTTAGAAACGGACAGAAATGACTGAAAGCTGTTTAGAAATGGCCAAAATTGGCTTAATAAGGAAAAGTATGGCTTGAAAAGGGGTTCAAGTGGGCCAAAAAGGCTTAGAAAGAGGCAAAATTGCCTTTAACAGGGTTAGAGAGGAGCAAAAATGGGATAGAAGCAGACAAAAACGTCTTGAAAACGGTGAGAGAAGTGCAAACATGGTTTTCAAATGGCCAAAAATGCCTTAAAACTGGTTAGAAGTTTGCCAGCCAAGGCTAGAAATAGCCAAAAATGACTTAAAATGGGATAGAAGTGAGTAAAACTAGGATACAAATAGGCAAAATTTGTTTAAAAGGGGTGAGAAATGGGCAAAACCGGGTTAGAAAAGGAGGAAAAAAGATGAAAATTGGTTATAAATTGAGAAAATTGTTTAGAAAATGACAAAAATGGCTTAAAACATGTTGAAGGTGGGCAAAAATGTTTTCGAAAGAGGACAAAACGGCTTTATGAGGGTTAGAGTTGAGCAAAAATGGGTTAGAAACGGACAAAATCGACTCGGAAATGGTTAGGGAAATGCAAAAAGCATTAGAAATGGCCAGAGATGGCTGAAAGCTGTTTAGAAATGGCCAAAACTGGCTTAATAAGGAAAAGTATGGCTTGAAAAGGGGTTCAAGTGGGCCAAAAAGGCTTAGAAAGAGGCAAAAAATGGCTTAGAAAGAGGCAAAATTGCCTTTAACAGGGTTAGAGAGGAGCAAAAATGGGATAGAAGCAGACAAAACCGTCTTGAAAACGGTGAGAGAAGTGCAAACATGGTTTTCAAATGGCCAAAAATGCCTTAAAACTGGTTTGAAGTTTGCCAGCCAAGGCTAGAAATAGCCAAAAATGCCTTAAAATGGGATAGAAGTGAGTAAAAGTAGGATACAAATAGGCAAAATTTGTTTAAAAGGGGAGAGAAATGGGCAAAACCGGGTTAGAAAAGGAGGAAAAAAGATGAAAATTGGTTAGAAATTGAGTAAATTGTTTAGAAAATGACAAAAATGGCTTAAAACATGTTGAAGGTGGGCAAAAATGTTTTCGAAAGAGGACAAAACGGCTTTATGAGTGTTAGAGATGAGCAAAAATGGGTTAGAAACGGACAGAAATGACTGAAAGCTGTTTAGAAATGGCCAAAACTGGCTTAATAAGGAAAAGTATGGCTTGAAAAGGGGTTCAAGTGGGCCAAAAAGGCTTAGAAAGAGGCAAAAATGGCTTAGAAAGAGGCAAAATTGCCTTTAACAGGGTTAGAGAGGAGCAAAAATGGGATAGAAGCAGACAAAACCGTCTTGAAAACGGTGAGAGAAGTGCAAACATGGTTTTCAAATGGCCAAAAATGCCTTAAAACTGGTTAGAAGTTTGCCAGCCAAGGCTAGAAATAGGCAAAAATGCCTTAAAATGGGATAGAAGTGAGTAAAACTAGGATACAAATAGGCAAAATTTGTTTAAAAGGGGTGAGAAATGGGCAAAACCGGGTTAGAAAAGGAGGAAAAAAGATGAAAATTGGTTAGAAATTGAGAAAATTGTTTAGAAAATGACAAAAATGGCTTAAAACATGTTGAAGGTGGGCAAAAATGTTTTCGAAAGAGGACAAAACGGCTTTATGAGTGTTAGAGATGAGTAAAAATGGGTTAGAAACGGACAGAAATGACTGAAAGCTGTTTAGAAATGGCCAAAACTGGCTTAATAAGGAAAAGTAAGGCTTGAAAAGGGGTTCAAGTGGGCCAAAAAGGCTTAGAAAGAGGCAAAAATGGCTTAGAAAGAGGCAAAATTGCCTTTAACAGGGTTAGAGAGGAGCAAAAATGGGATAGAAGCAGACAAAAACGTCTTGAAAACGGTGAGAGAAGTGCAAACATGGTTTTCAAATGGCCAAAAATGCCTTAAAACTGGTTAGAAGTTTGCCAGCCAAGGCTAGAAATAGCCAAAAATGCCTTAAAATGGGATAGAAGTGAGTAAAACTAGGATACAAATAGGCAAAATTTGTTTAAAAGGGGTGAGAAATGGGCAAAAGCGGGTTAGAAAAGGAGGAAAAAAGATGAAAATTGGTTATAAATTGAGAAAATTGTTTAGAAAATGACAAAAATGGCTTAAAACATGTTGAAGGTGGGCAAAAATGTTTTCGAAAGAGGACAAAACGGCTTTATGAGGGTTAGAGTTGAGCAAAAATGGGTTAGAAACGGACAAAATCGACTCGGAAATGGTTAGGGAAATGCAAAAAGCATTAGAAATGGCCAGAGATGGCTGAAAGCTGTTTAGAAATGGCCAAAACTGGCTTAATAAGGAAAAGTATGGCTTGAAAAGGGGTTCAAGTGGGCCAAAAAGGCTTAGAAAGAGGCAAAAATGGCTTAGAAAGAGGCAAAATTGCCTTTAACAGGGTTAGAGAGGAGCAAAAATGGGATAGAAGCAGACAAAAACGTCTTGAAAACGGTGAGAGAAGTGCAAACATGGTTTTCAAATGGCCAAAAATGCCTTAAAACTGGTTAGAAGTTTGCCAGCCAAGGCTAGAAATAGCCAAAAATGACTTAAAATGGGATAGAAGTGAGTAAAACTAGGATACAAATAGGCAAAATTTGTTTAAAAGGGGTGAGAAATGGGCAAAACCGGGTTAGAAAAGGAGGAAAAAAGATGAAAATTGGTTAGAAATTGAGAAAATTGTTTAGAAAATGACAAAAATGGCTTAAAACATGTTGAAGGTGGGCAAAAATGTTTTCGAAAGAGGACAAAACGGCTTTATGAGTGTTAGAGATGAGTAAAAATGGGTTAGAAACGGACAGAAATGACTGAAAGCTGTTTAGAAATGGCCAAAACTGGCTTAATAAGGAAAAGTATGGCTTGAAAAGGGGTTCAAGTGGGCCAAAAAGGCTTAGGAAGAGGCAAAAATGGCTTAGAAAGAGGCAAAATTGCCTTTAACAGGGTTAGAGAGGAGCAAAAATGGGATAGAAGCAGACAAAAACGTCTTGAAAACGGTGAGAGAAGTGCAAACATGGTTTTCAAATGGCCAAAAATGCCTTAAAACTGGTTAGAAGTTTGCCAGCCAAGGCTAGAAATAGCCAAAAATGACTTAAAATGGGATAGAAGTGAGTAAAACTAGGATACAAACAGGCAAAATTTGTTTAAAAGGGGTGAGAAATGGGCAAAAGCGGGTTAGAAAAGGAGGAAAAAAGATGAAAATTGGTTATAAATTGAGAAAATTGTTTAGAAAATGACAAAAATGGCTTAAAACATGTTGAAGGTGGGCAAAAATGTTTTCGAAAGAGGACAAAACGGCTTTATGAGGGTTAGAGTTGAGCAAAAATGGGTTAGAAACGGACAAAATCGACTCGGAAATGGTTAGGGAAATGCAAAAAGCATTAGAAATGGCCAGAGATGGCTGAAAGCTGTTTAGAAATGGCCAAAACTGGCTTAATAAGGAAAAGTATGGCTTGAAAAGGGGTTCAAGTGGGCCAAAAAGGCTTAGAAAGAGGCAAAAATGGCTTAGAAAGAGGCAAAATTGCCTTTAACAGGGTTAGAGAGGAGCAAAAATGGGATAGAAGCAGACAAAAACGTCTTGAAAACGGTGAGAGAAGTGCAAACATGGTTTTCAAATGGCCAAAAATGCCTTAAAACTGGTTAGAAGTTTGCCAGCCAAGGCTAGAAATAGCCAAAAATGACTTAAAATGGGATAGAAGTGAGTAAAACTAGGATACAAATAGGCAAAATTTGTTTAAAAGGGGTGAGAAATGGGCAAAAGCGGGTTAGAAAAGGAGGAAAAAAGATGAAAATTGGTTATAAATTGAGAAAATTGTTTAGAAAATGACAAAAATGGCTTAAAACATGTTGAAGGTGGGCAAAAATGTTTTCGAAAGAGGACAAAACGGCTTTATGAGGGTTAGAGTTGAGCAAAAATGGGTTAGAAACGGACAAAATCGACTCGGAAATGGTTAGGGAAATGCAAAAAGCATTAGAAATGGCCAGAGATGGCTGAAAGCTGTTTAGAAATGGCCAAAACTGGCTTAATAAGGAAAAGTATGGCTTGAAAAGGGGTTCAAGTGGGCCAAAAAGGCTTAGAAAGAGGCAAAAAATGGCTTAGAAAGAGGCAAAATTGCCTTTAACAGGGTTAGAGAGGAGCAAAAATGGGATAGAAGCAGACAAAAACGTCTTGAAAACGGTGAGAGAAGTGCAAACATGGTTTTCAAATGGCCAAAAATGCCTTAAAACTGGTTAGAAGTTTGCCAGCCAAGGCTAGAAATAGCCAAAAAATGACTTAAAATGGGATAGAAGTGAGTAAAACTAGGATACAAATAGGCAAAATTTGTTTAAAAGGGGTGAGAAATGGGCAAAAGCGGGTTAGAAAAGGAGGAAAAAAGATGAAAATTGGTTATAAATTGAGAAAATTGTTTAGAAAATGACAAAAATGGCTTAAAACATGTTGAAGGTGGGCAAAAATGTTTTCGAAAGAGGACCAAAACGGCTTTATGAGGGTTAGAGTTGAGCAAAAATGGGTTAGAAACGGACAAAATCGACTCGGAAATGGTTAGGGAAATGCAAAAAAGCATTAGAAATGGCCAGAGATGGCTGAAAGCTGTTTAGAAATGGCCAAAACTGGCTTAATAAGGAAAAGTATGGCTTGAAAAGGGGTTCAAGTGGGCCAAAAAGGCTTAGAAAGAGGCAAAAATGGCTTAGAAAGAGGCAAAATTGCCTTTACCAGGGTTAGAGAGGAGCAAAAATGGGATAGAAGCAGACAAAACCGTCTTGAAAACGGTGAGAGAAGTGCAAACATGGTTTTCAAATGGCCAAAAATGCCTTAAAACTGGTTAGAAGTTTGCCAGCCAAGGCTAGAAATAGCCAAAAATGCCTTAAAATGGGATAGAAGTGAGTAAAACTAGGATACAAATAGGCAAAATTTGTTTAAAAGGGGTGAGAAATGGGCAAAACCGGGTTAGAAAAGGAGGAAAAAAAGATGAAAATTGGTTAGAAATTGAGAAAATTGTTTAGAAAATGACAAAAATGGCTTAAAACATGTTGAAGGTGGGCAAAAATGTTTTCGAAAGAGGACAAAACGGCTTTATGAGTGTTAGAGATGAGTAAAAATGGGTTAGAAACGGACAGAAATGACTGAAAGCTGTTTAGAAATGGCCAAAACTGGCTTAATAAGGAAAAGTAAGGCTTGAAAAGGGGTTCAAGTGGGCCAAAAAGGCTTAGAAAGAGGCAAAAATGGCTTAGAAAGAGGCAAAATTGCCTTTAACAGGGTTAGAGAGGAGCAAAAATGGGATAGAAGCAGACAAAACCGTCTTGAAAACGGTGAGAGAAGTGCAAACATGGTTTTCAAATGGCCAAAAATGCCTTAAAACTGGTTAGAAGTTTGCCAGCCAAGGCTAGAAATAGCCAAAAATGACTTAAAATGGGATAGAAGTGAGTAAAACTAGGATACAAATAGGCAAAATTTGTTTAAAAGGGGTGAGAAATGGGCAAAAGCGGGTTAGAAAAGGAGGAAAAAAGATGAAAATTGGTTATAAATTGAGAAAATTGTTTAGAAAATGACAAAAATGGCTTAAAACATGTTGAAGGTGGGCAAAAATGTTTTCGAAAGAGGACAAAACGGCTTTATGAGGGTTAGAGTTGAGCAAAAATGGGTTAGAAACGGACAAAATCGACTCGGAAATGGTTAGGGAAATGCAAAAAGCATTAGAAATGGCCAGAGATGGCTGAAAGCTGTTTAGAAATGGCCAAAACTGGCTTAATAAGGAAAAGTATGGCTTGAAAAGGGGTTCAAGTGGGCCAAAAAGGCTTAGAAAGAGGCAAAAATGGCTTAGAAAGAGGCAAAATTGCCTTTAACAGGGTTAGAGAGGAGCAAAAATGGGATAGAAGCAGACAAAAACGTCTTGAAAACGGTGAGAGAAGTGCAAACATGGTTTTCAAATGGCCAAAAATGCCTTAAAACTGGTTAGAAGTTTGCCAGCCAAGGCTAGAAATAGCCAAAAATGACTTAAAATGGGATAGAAGTGAGTAAAACTAGGATACAAATAGGCAAAATTTGTTTAAAAGGGGTGAGAAATGGGCAAAACCGGGTTAGAAAAGGAGGAAAAAAGATGAAAATTGGTTAGAAATTGAGAAAATTGTTTAGAAAATGACAAAAATGGCTTAAAACATGTTGAAGGTGGGCAAAAATGTTTTCGAAAGAGGACAAAACGGCTTTATGAGTGTTAGAGATGAGTAAAAATGGGTTAGAAACGGACAGAAATGACTGAAAGCTGTTTAGAAATGGCCAAAACTGGCTTAATAAGGAAAAGTATGGCTTGAAAAGGGGTTCAAGTGGGCCAAAAGGCTTAGGAAGAGGCAAAAATGGCTTAGAAAGAGGCAAAATTGCCTTTAACAGGGTTAGAGAGGAGCAAAAATGGGATAGAAGCAGACAAAAACGTCTTGAAAACGGTGAGAGAAGTGCAAACATGGTTTTCAAATGGCCAAAAATGCCTTAAAACTGGTTAGAAGTTTGCCAGCCAAGGCTAGAAATAGCCAAAAATGACTTAAAATGGGATAGAAGTGAGTAAAACTAGGATACAAATAGGCAAAATTTGTTTAAAAGGGGTGAGAAATGGGCAAAAGCGGGTTAGAAAAGGAGGAAAAAAGATGAAAATTGGTTATAAATTGAGAAAATTGTTTAGAAAATGACAAAAATGGCTTAAAACATGTTGAAGGTGGGCAAAAATGTTTTCGAAAGAGGACAAAACGGCTTTATGAGGGTTAGAGTTGAGCAAAAATGGGTTAGAAACGGACAAAATCGACTCGGAAATGGTTAGGGAAATGCAAAAAGCATTAGAAATGGCCAGAGATGGCTGAAAGCTGTTTAGAAATGGCCAAAACTGGCTTAATAAGGAAAAGTATGGCTTGAAAAGGGGTTCAAGTGGGCCAAAAAGGCTTAGAAAGAGGCAAAAATGGCTTAGAAAGAGGCAAAATTGCCTTTAACAGGGTTAGAGAGGAGCAAAAATGGGATAGAAGCAGACAAAACCGTCTTGAAAACGGTGAGAGGAGCGCAAACATGGTTTTCAAATGGCCAAAAATGCCTTAAAACTGGTTAGAAGTTTGCCAGCCAAGGCTAGAAATAGCCAAAAATGACTTAAAATGGGATAGAAGTGAGTAAAACTAGGATACAAATAGGCAAAATTTGTTTAAAAGGGGTGAGAAATGGGCAAAACCGGGTTAGAAAAGGAGGAAAAAAGATGAAAATTGGTTATAAATTGAGAAAATTGTTTAGAAAATGACAAAAATGGCTTAAAACATGTTGAAGGTGGGCAAAAATGTTTTCGAAAGAGGACAAAACGGCTTTATGAGGGTTAGAGTTGAGCAAAAATGGGTTAGAAACGGACAAAATCGACTCGGAAATGGTTAGGGAAATGCAAAAAAGCATTAGAAATGGCCAGAGATGGCTGAAAGCTGTTTAGAAATGGCCAAAAACTGGCTTAATAAGGAAAAGTATGGCTTGAAAAGGGGTTCAAGTGGGCCAAAAAGGCTTAGAAAGAGGCAAAAATGGCTTAGAAAGAGGCAAAATTGCCTTTAACAGGGTTAGAGAGGAGCAAAAATGGGATAGAAGCAGACAAAAACGTCTTGAAAACGGTGAGAGAAGTGCAAACATGGTTTTCAAATGGCCAAAAATGCCTTAAAACTGGTTAGAAGTTTGCCAGCCAAGGCTAGAAATAGCCAAAAATGACTTAAAATGGGATAGAAGTGAGTAAAACTAGGATACAAATAGGCAAAATTTGTTTAAAAGGGGTGAGAAATGGGCAAAACCGGGTTAGAAAAGGAGGAAAAAAGATGAAAATTGGTTATAAATTGAGAAAATTGTTTAGAAAATGACAAAAATGGCTTAAAACATGTTGAAGGTGGGCAAAAAATGTTTTCGAAAGAGGACAAAACGGCTTTATGAGGGTTAGAGTTGAGCAAAAATGGGTTAGAAACGGACAAAATCGACTCGGAAATGGTTAGGGAAATGCAAAAAGCATTAGAAATGGCCAGAGATGGCTGAAAGCTGTTTAGAAATGGCCAAAACTGGCTTAATAAGGAAAAGTATGGCTTGAAAAGGGGTTCAAGTGGGCCAAAAAGGCTTAGAAAGAGGCAAAAATGGCTTAGAAAGAGGCAAAATTGCCTTTAACAGGGTTAGAGAGGAGCAAAAATGGGATAGAAGCAGACAAAAACGTCTTGAAAACGGTGAGAGAAGTGCAAACATGGTTTTCAAATGGCCAAAAATGCCTTAAAACTGGTTAGAAGTTTGCCAGACAAGGCTAGAAATAGCCAAAAATGACTTAAAATGGGATAGAAGTGAGTAAAACTAGGATACAAATAGGCAAAATTTGTTTAAAAGGGGTGAGAAATGGGCAAAAGCGGGTTAGAAAAGGAGGAAAAAAGATGAAAATTGGTTATAAATTGAGAAAATTGTTTAGAAAATGACAAAAATGGCTTAAAACATGTTGAAGGTGGGCAAAAATGTTTTCGAAAGAGGACAAAACGGCTTTATGAGGGTTAGAGTTGAGCAAAAATGGGTTAGAAACGGACAAAATCGACTCGGAAATGGTTAGGGAAATGCAAAAAAGCATTAGAAATGGCCAGAGATGGCTGAAAGCTGTTTAGAAATGGCCAAAACTGGCTTAATAAGGAAAAGTATGGCTTGAAAAGGGGTTCAAGTGGGCCAAAAAGGCTTAGAAAGAGGCAAAAATGGCTTAGAAAGAGGCAAAATTGCCTTTAACAGGGTTAGAGAGGAGCAAAAATGGGATAGAAGCAGACAAAAACGTCTTGAAAACGGTGAGAGAAGTGCAAACATGGTTTTCAAATGGCCAAAAATGCCTTAAAACTGGTTAGAAGTTTGCCAGCCAAGGCTAGAAATAGCCAAAAAATGACTTAAAATGGGATAGAAGTGAGTAAAACTAGGATACAAATAGGCAAAATTTGTTTAAAAGGGGTGAGAAATGGGCAAAACCGGGTTAGAAAAGGAGGAAAAAAGATGAAAATTGGTTATAAATTGAGAAAATTGTTTAGAAAATGACAAAAATGGCTTAAAACATGTTGAAGGTGGGCAAAAATGTTTTCGAAAGAGGACAAAACGGCTTTATGAGGGTTAGAGTTGAGCAAAAATGGGTTAGAAACGGACAAAATCGACTCGGAAATGGTTAGGGAAATGCAAAAAGCATTAGAAACGGACAGAAATGACTGAAAGCTGTTTAGAAATGGCCAAAACTGGCTTAATAAGGAAAAGTATGGCTTGAAAAGGGGTTCAAGTGGGCCAAAAAGGCTTAGGAAGAGGCAAAAATGGCTTAGAAAGAGGCAAAATTGCCTTTAACAGGGTTAGAGAGGAGCAAAAATGGGATAGAAGCAGACAAAAACGTCTTGAAAACGGTGAGAGAAGTGCAAACATGGTTTTCAAATGGCCAAAAATGCCTTAAAACTGGTTAGAAGTTTGCCAGCCAAGGCTAGAAATAGCCAAAAATGCCTTAAAATGGGATAGAAGTGAGTAAAACTAGGATACAAATAGGCAAAATTTGTTTAAAAGGGGTGAGAAATGGGCAAAACCGGGTTAGAAAAGGAGGAAAAAAGATGAAAATTGGTTAGAAATTGAGAAAATTGTTTAGAAAATGACAAAAATGGCTTAAAACATGTTGAAGGTGGGCAAAAATGTTTTCGAAAGAGGACAAAACGGCTTTATGAGTGTTAGAGATGAGTAAAAAATGGGTTAGAAACGGACAGAAATGACTGAAAGCTGTTTAGAAATGGCCAAAACTGGCTTAATAAGGAAAAGTAAGGCTTGAAAAGGGGTTCAAGTGGGCCAAAAAAGGCTTAGAAAGAGGCAAAAATGGCTTAGAAAGAGGCAAAATTGCCTTTAACAGGGTTAGAGAGGAGCAAAAAATGGGATAGAAGCAGACAAAAACGTCTTGAAAACGGTGAGAGAAGTGCAAACATGGTTTTCAAATGGCCAAAAATGCCTTTAAAACTGGTTAGAAGTTTGCCAGCCAAGGCTAGAAATAGCCAAAAATGACTTAAAATGGGATAGAAGTGAGTAAAACTAGGATACAAATAGGCAAAATTTGTTTAAAAGGGGTGAGAAATGGGCAAAAGCGGGTTAGAAAAGGAGGAAAAAAGATGAAAATTGGTTATAAATTGAGAAAATTGTTTAGAAAATGACAAAAATGGCTTAAAACATGTTGAAGGTGGGCAAAAAATGTTTCGAAAGAGGACAAAACGGCTTTATGAGGGTTAGAGTTGAGCAAAAATGGGTTAGAAACGGACAAAATCGACTCGGAAATGGTTAGGGAAATGCAAAAAGCATTAGAAATGGCCAGAGATGGGCTGAAAGCTGTTTAGAAATGGCCAAAACTGGCTTAATAAGGAAAAGTATGGCTTGAAAAGGGGTTCAAGTGGGCCAAAAAGGCTTAGAAAGAGGCAAAAATGGCTTAGAAAGAGGCAAAATTGCCTTTAACAGGGTTAGAGAGGAGCAAAAATGGGATAGAAGCAGACAGAAACGTCTTGAAAACGGTGAGAGAAGTGCAAACATGGTTTTCAAATGGCCAAAAATGCCTTAAAACTGGTTAGAAGTTTGCCAGCCAAGGCTAGAAATAGCCAAAAATGACTTAAAATGGGATAGAAGTGAGTAAAACTAGGATACAAATAGGCAAAATTTGTTTAAAAGGGGTGAGAAATGGCAAAACCGGGTTAGAAAAGGAGGAAAAAAGATGAAAATTGGTTAGAAATTGAGTAAATTGTTTAGAAATGACAAAAATGGCTTAAAACATGTTGAAGGTGGGCAAAAATGTTTTCGAAAGAGGACAAAACGGCTTTATGAGTGTTAGAGATGAGTAAAAATGGGTTAGAAACGGACAGAAATGACTGAAAGCTGTTTAGAAATGGCCAAAACTGGCCTTAATAAGGAAAAGTATGGCTTGAAAAGGGGTTCAAGTGGGCCAAAAAGGCTTAGGAAGAGGCAAAAATGGCTTAGAAAGAGGCAAAATTGCCTTTAACAGGGTTAGAGAGGAGCAAAAATGGGATAGAAGCAGACAAAAACGTCTTGAAAACGGTGAGAGAAGTGCAAACATGGTTTTCAAATGGCCAAAAATGCCTTAAAACTGGTTAGAAGTTTGCCAGCCAAGGCTAGAAATAGCCAAAAATGACTTAAAATGGGATAGAAGTGAGTAAAACTAGGATACAAATAGGCAAAATTTGTTTAAAAGGGGTGAGAAATGGGCAAAAAGCGGGTTAGAAAAGGAGGAAAAAAAGATGAAAATTGGTTATAAATTGAGAAAATTGTTTAGAAAATGACAAAAATGGCTTAAAACATGTTGAAGGTGGGCAAAAAAATGTTTTCGAAAGAGGACAAAACGGCTTTATGAGGTTAGAGTTGAGCAAAAATGGGTTAGAAACGGACAAAATCGACTCGGAAATGGTTAGGGAAATGCAAAAAGCATTAGAAATGGCCAGAGATGGCTGAAAGCTGTTTAGAAATGGCCAAAACTGGCTTAATAAGGAAAAGTATGGCTTGAAAAGGGGTTCAAGTGGGCCAAAAAGGCTTAGAAAGAGGCAAAAATGGCTTAGAAAGAGGCAAAATTGCCTTTAACAGGGTTAGAGAGGAGCAAAAATGGGATAGAAGCAGACAAAAACGTCTTGAAAACGGTGAGGAGAAGTGCAAACATGGTTTTCAAATGGCCAAAAATGCCTTAAAAAACTGGTTAGAAGTTTGCCAGCCAAGGCTAGAAATAGCCAAAAAATGACTTAAAATGGGATAGAAGTGAGTAAAACTAGGATACAAATAGGCAAAATTTGTTTAAAAAGGGGTGAGAAATGGGCAAAACCGGGTTAGAAAAGGAGGAAAATAGATGAAAATTGGTTAGAAATTGAGAAAATTGTTTAGAAAATGACAAAAATGGCTTAAAACATGTTGAAGGTGGGCAAAAATGTTTTCGAAAGAGGACAAAACGGCTTTATGAGGGTTAGAGTTGAGCAAAAATGGTTAGAAACGGACAAAATCGACTCGGAAATGGTTAGGGAAATGCAAAAAAGCATTAGAAATGGCCAGAGATGGCTGAAAGCTGTTTAGAAATGGCCAAAACTGGCTTAATAAGGAAAAGTATGGCTTGAAAAGGGGTTCAAGTGGGCCAAAAAGGCTTAGAAAGAGGCAAAAATGGGCTTAGAAAGAGGCAAAATTGCCTTTAACAGGGTTAGAGAGGAGCAAAAATGGGATAGAAGCAGACAAAAACGTCTTGAAAACGGTGAGAGAAGTGCAAACATGGTTTTCAAATGGCCAAAAATGCCTTAAAACTGGTTAGAAGTTTGCCAGCCAAGGCTAGAAATAGCCAAAAAATGACTTAAAATGGGATAGAAGTGAGGAAAACTAGGATACAAATAGGCAAAATTTGTTTAAAAGGGGTGAGAAATGGGCAAAACCGGGTTAGAAAAGGAGGAAAAAAGATGGAAAATTGGTTAGAAATTGAGAAAATTGTTTAGAAAATGACAAAAATGGCTTAAAACATGTTGAAGGTGGGCAAAAAATGTTTTCGAAAGAGGACAAAACGGCTTTATGAGTGTTAGAGATGAGTAAAAATGGGTTAGAAACGGACAGAAATGACTGAAAGCTGTTTAGAAATGGCCAAAACTGGCTTAATAAGGAAAAGTATGGCTTGAAAAGGGGTTCAAGTGGGCCAAAAAGGCTTAGGAAGAGGCAAAAATGGCTTAGAAAGAGGCAAAATTGCCTTTAACAGGGTTAGAGAGGAGCAAAAAATGGGATAGAAGCAGACAAAACCGTCTTGAAAACGGTGAGAGAAGTGCAAACATGGTTTTCAAATGGCCAGAAATGCCTTAAAAACTGGTTTGAAGTTTGCCAGCCAAGGCTAGAAATAGCAAAATGACTTAAAATGGGATAGAAGTGAGTAAAACTAGGATACAAATAGGCAAAATTTGTTTAAAAGGGGTGAGAAATGGGCAAAAGCGGGTTAGAAAAGGAGGAAAAAAGATGAAAATTGGTTATAAATTGAGAAAATTGTTTAGAAAATGACAAAAATGGCTTAAAACATGTTGAAGGTGGGCAAAAAATGTTTTCGAAAGAGGACAAAACGGCTTTATGAGTGTTAGAGATGAGCAAAAATGGGTTAGAAACGGACAGAAATGACTGAAAGCTGTTAGAAATGGCCAAAACTGGCTTAATAAGGAAAAGTATGGCTTGAAAAGGGGTTCAAGTGGGCCAAAAAGGCTTAGAAAGAGGCAAAATTGCCTTTAACAGGGTTAGAGAGGAGCAAAAAATGGGATAGAAGCAGACAAAACCGTCTTGAAACGGTGAGAGAAGTGCAAAACATGGTTTGTCAAATGGCCAAAATGCCTTAAAACTGGTTAGAAGTTTGCCAGACAAGGCTAGAAATAGCCAAAAATAACTTAAAATGGGATAGAAGTGAGGAAAACTAGGATACAAATAGGCAAAATTTGTTTAAAAAGGGGTGAGAAATGGGCAAAAGCGGGTTAGAAAAAGGAGGAAAAAAGATGAAAATTGGTTATAAATTGAGAAAATTGTTTAGAAAATGACAAAAATGGCTTAAAACATGTTGAAGGTGGGCAAAAATGTTTTCGAAAGAGGACAAAACGGCTTTATGAGGGTTAGAGTTGAGCAAAAATGGGTTAGAAACGGACAGAAATGACTGAAAG
>NW_022994524.1:0-39701 GCF_012275295.1 Melopsittacus undulatus | reverse complement strand
AACTTGTACAGCAAAAAAAAAGGTTTTATGTTTATTAGCTAATTTATTTATAAATATAAAGCAAAAAACACCAGTGCTTCCTTACACTTAATTTAATAAGAATATTGCTTATCAGAAGTCTAAACAGAACAGCATAGTAACTGCTTATCGTGTACTAAAATTGCATCCATCAGTTCCTTTAAGTTCTGCTCTCTCCAGTTAAACAAGTTTCATGCAATATTATCTGTATTTCACAACATCTTATCTGTATTTTATCCCATCAATTCAGGAACAATGATTCTGCTATAATCATCTTTTCTGGTTTCCATGTGTGAAATATGAATCCACTTCTATAAACAACAAGGTTTTATTAAGGGACAAAGTCAATAAGCAAAAGCAAAACAGCTGGGGCGCATGACCGTAGCCAGAGGCGCAAGTGACTTCAATATTTGTTACAGGTATATACTGTTACAATTCCATAGTCACATAACATATTCATCAATACCGCATATAGGCAGGGAACATTATAATAAGTCCAGTAATTTATTATCATAAGTCTCCTCCCTTTGGCGTCTCTGCGCACTGCTCTTCAATAATTGTGGGCGGGGGTCTTGAGGATGAAAGTAATCAGTCTTCCTCATGTGAGTAGGGGTCTTCAAGATGAAGGAAGCAGTCTTCCCACAGTGTGCTTTTCACCTTGGCCAGTTGGACACCCCAGTAATTACACAACTCGCTAAAACCAGCTGTATCTGTAATTATTCTAATAACTAACAAAGATTGAAACAGTGTGACCTTCCTGCAAAATTTATAGCAGGACAGGGTATCCCAAGCTAGCAGATGTTTGGAGGATTTCTGTCTTTGAACTAACTGATAAGTACAAGGATGGTGTGAAATAAATCTTTCATGTTTAGTGGGGTCACACTAAATCTTCTTATTCACCACAGACTTACAACACAAACATTGTTCTTTAAAACTAAAGATATTTTAGAGAACCAGTGTGAAACAACTAACTCACATTTAGGGGCCACTAATTCCACAGGCTAACAACATAAACATTGCTCTCTTCTACAACCTAAGTAAGCTAAAAGTACTTTATATTTTATAGGCATCAGCTTTTCTTCTATCAAGCATGCAAACCCACCCCCCCCTTTTCTTCTTTTAACTTTACAGATTCTTCTACTATATGACTCCGGTTTGCTCATCTTATGTCTTTATTGAGCTTTGGTTCGTTACTATAAAATTGTATAGTTATATCCACATAATCACATCTGTGATTTGCGAAAGCCAATGCATTTATGTGTTTATCACACATGTATGTCATATCCCATCTCATTCATCACAACTTTAGATAATCATTATTCAGTCTTATTACCATCTTGCCTTAATTTTCACAGAAATTTTTATAATTAAGATATACCTAATTATAGTTTAATCACAATTTTGTTCAGGTAGAACAATTAAAAAACAATTACGATGCACACTGGGATAGCATTCCAGGGCCAGGAAATAAAACGGCAGAGCACCACTTTTCCTTTTTCAGTAAAACAGCAGCAAAGAAGAGTCTTGATTATTCCCACTAGGAATATACGAGGAATATCCATTCCTCATTTTTTTGTTTATATATTGCCTTATTTAGACCATGCAAAGAATTCTCAAAAAACATGCCTATCACCTCTATAGTAAGCATTTTTGTAGTCTAAGAATTTGTGAATACATAAATTCAGGAATAGCTATCGTTTTTTAATATTAACATAAAGCTGAGCATGGGGATACGAAATACCAGAATTCAGAAGAGGAATATTTATTTTCATAGAAAAGACAATGTTAAGCACAAAACAAGGTAGTAGCAAGCATTTAATTCTGCTTGCAAATTCTGCATCTCCATCTACTTGGAGATGCAGAACAATTGCCTGGTGAAATAAAGTCCTCAGGTAAAAGGAAAATGCTCATTCAGGTCAGCAGGCAAAACAATCAGGAGAATCTTCAGTATAGATACTGTAAAAAAACTTCAAAAATTGGAAGTTTTACAGCTGAAATTAAAGAAAGGTAGTCTTTTACATCAAAAGATTTGGGTTAGCTTCCCATTGCAATCTAAGGAAAGATCTCATAGGTCTTTTGTTATAAAATTGAAAACTTTTCTTACAGAAATTTCCATGAGGAGGAACAGGTATTTCCATTCTGATGTGGTAGAGCTATATAGCACTGGGTTTCACTTTGAAAATTTCTCAGTTATATATAACCAATAAGCAAAAGTCTTAATGCAAAATGGCTGATCCTTTATAGAATTCAAGTCTACGAGTTCATTAAACCAAACTAACCTCTCCAGAGTAATGAAATAAGTGGAAGAAAACTAAACAGGGGAAAAAAAAGTCGACTTTGCCCACACTGCTAGGGAAGAAAGGAAAACCCCTGAGGAGAAAAAGACTAGTCTAAATTATCATTTCTCATCATCAATATTAACAGTATTTTATAGACCAACACCTTGCAAAGCAGACGAAAGAAAATGGATCTAACTTAATCTAGGTTAGGTAAATACAGCTAGATAGGAATTGCAAAACTTCTTGAACAGACGATCAAAGTTAAGCAATCAACTTGCATAGTCTTGGAGAATTCAATGCCAATATACTTACATATTATATATTATATATTATATATTATATATCATATATCATATATCATATATCATTATCATATATCATATCATATATTATATATTATATATTATATATTTATATTATATATTATATATACAGCCTCAAAAATCTTAAAACAAGTTCTCTATATGCAGTGTATAACAAATGTGCCTGCATGCAAGACAGTGTTAGAGATGTTTACACAACCATCCACTACAATCATTAATTTTCCCCATATTAAAACAATGTGTTAGTATAGTTTCATTTACTTATACCTTGTCTGTTACCTTAAGTACAGACTATTGTTTTAGACAAAACTGCTGCAACAGATCACATATTGGAAATGGGGAAAATACCAAGTACAAGCCACGCACAGATTCATCTTTCTTGTATAAACTAGGTCAAGTAAAGAAAAATATCAACCAGACTGCTTCTGGTCTTGGAAATAATGCAGCTTGTATAAGTGAAGTCACTGGAGAACAAAAAACACCTGTTCATTTTTAACATTATAACAGACAAGAGAGACTTTCAGGTGGATTTAAAACAGTATCAGTAGCTTCAAAGTTGTGACAGCTGTCAATCATATGAATGGAACTTTTGTCCTAAAGGACACTAAACAGTCCCTACTGAAAAGGGGAAAAATCTCACTGCTGTACTTTCTGGGTCCCTGAGAAATCTATATGAAGAGCAGGTGTATCTGCACTTCAGCTCTACTCCTTTTATGGTACAGTGTAAGCAGTGCCCTTCTCTGGAGACAGCCACAAAATCCCAAGTGTCATTGTTTAAAACCCCACCTCAGTCCTCCTTCTCACCACACCCCCTCCACCCCCCCACTCCTGGAGGGATGGGGAGGAGAATCGAAGGAATGCAACCCCCACAGGTTGAGATAAGAACAGTCCAGTAACTAAGGTACAACACAAATCACTACTGCTACCACCAATAAAAATAATGATAGAGGAAATAAACAAGGAGAGAGAATACAATATCACCCGCCGAAACGAGCCCGAGCCCTTCTGGCCAACTCCCAGTTACCTCCCCGGGTATGACGTGTTGTGTGTGGTATGGAATACCTCCTTGGCCAGCTTGGATTGGGTGTCCTGTCTCTGCTTCCTCCCTGCCTCCCCTCCTTCCCTGGCAGATCATGACACTCACAAAGTCCTTGATCAGAGTAAACATTTGAGTAGTAACTCAAAACATATGTGTTATCAGCACTGTTCCCAGCCTGAAAGTCAAAAACACAGCACTGCATCAGCTTACCAAGAAGGAGAAAAAATGATCACTACTGCTGAACCCAGGACACTAAGGGACAACTTTATCTTGCCATACCCCATTATTTGGGCTTGCAATAGATGTATGGCACTGACCTACTGAATTTTAAACCAAATTCCCCTTACTTCTCTCTAACGTTCTTGGTAACTAAAACTCACATTTATGATGCAAACTGTAAGGTTCATAATACTTTTATTAATATTTCCACACTCTGAAGTTATAAAGTTGAAGGGGGAATTAATTCTATATATTTATATACATTGTTGAAGTTATCATTATCTATTTGTTTACTTAATACTGATTTTTATATGTGATAACCTCTCAATGAATCAGCAGTGCTAAATCTAGAACCCACTGAAAATGATTCAGGTAAATTAATGGTCAGTTTTTTAGAATGTGATGCACAGTCAAATACAGTAAATTATATGTTCTATAGGCTTATGCTCAGTGATGAGTGTGCATTTAAATATCTACTGAAGAATCACATGATGCTTACAGATAACCACCGAATGAAAGCATGAAAAAGACAGTGAGGCTGTATTCTAAACTGTAAATTAGAGGATGGTAAAAAATAACAGTAATTGGTGGAGAAGCAAATGGTAGAGCAGATGGGGAGGATAGCAAGGTGTTGAAAAATTAATTAGTGATTGAAGCATCCTGAAGAGGAAAACTACATCATAATTGCTAAGTACCACCATTAATCAATTTGAGTTTATTTTCTTTTTCAAACAGCCTGTTATACTGAAAGATTCCCCTACACATTGCAGAAGGATGTAATACCTTCACCATTTCTTTGGGATGAAGCGATTGTCCACATATCGATAGGGACTACCAGGGACATGAAGTTCAAATGCAGAAGCTCTGTAATACCTTTTACATTCAAACAAGAATGACACAGCAAAGACATTATGAAAAAGAAGGCAAGTCTAATGAGAGGTCAAGTTTGTGCACTCTTGTGCATATACACACACAAAATCCTATACAAAGGAGTCTCCAAGTGATCATTACCAGTCTAAATACTGGCATAAATAGAAGTAAATACTGATCACTATTGTTGTGTTAAATATGAAAAGACAGAGGCTACAGAGGGGTGGCAGTCAAGGTTTTGACCATGTATGTGTGCATAAAACTTCCATTGTGACAAGAAGGATGGTGTTGCAAATACTTAATGTTCCCTGAATTATGATTACAGATTATTTGCTGATCTGTTAAGACCTGACTGGTTACATATTCTACCTTGCTAGTTATTTTCCTGTAGTTATCATCAGCTATCACCACATCACACATTCTTCAAAAGATTACTTTCCTCTGTAATGAAAGAAATGAGAGTAATGAGAGAGGCGACAATGAGCTGTCTCAATTAAACATTCATCTATGCAATGGAGGCTACAGTCTAGCACTATTTAGCATACCAAAGATATAGTTCATAGTTGTAAGTAAATCAATGCTATGACATACAACTAGTTTTTCAACAAGCAAAAATTACCATTTTCAAACACTACTTAATTCCTTCTTTCACATTTGGAGGAGATAATCCACTAACATGGAATTTCTGCTCCAGTGACTACCCCAGCATGTGTTCTGCTGCCATTGATAGAAACATTGCCCTAGTTACTAAAACATGAACCAGAAGTTTCACCTCATGTTCAGCTGCTATTACAGGACCTTTCCTCTTGCATTTATTAAATTATTTATTTATTTGTTGGGGTTTTGACTTCTAATACAAATCTGAACTGCTGAATACTGACACCATTTTTTTGTGAGTTAAAGGTATGACACTCTAGGCCTTAGTGATCAGATATTTGTAAATCCAGGTTAACAGACATGCTTACACTTGATCCCCTCTCTTCAACCAACAGATCTGAGCAAAAAAGTCACAAAGAAAGATTATCTTGTCAAGAGTACATAAAGATTATTCTTCTAGCTGCTGCAGTGTATCACAACTACTTAAAAGCCTCGGCAGTTAACAACTTCCTTTAAACAAACAAAATTAAACAAGAACAAAAAACTGGGGAAAAAAAGTCAACTCAGACCCATAACTTTCATACCTTACTAGAAAAGAATTGCACACATCAGCCTTAGCTTTGTCTGTTAAAGAATTTGGATGCTGGACACATTTCACCCTACGCCACAAAATAATCTTTTCTTCAGACCAGAAAAAAAGCAGAAAAGGGAAACAAAATTTAATGGCAAGTCAGTACTTGTGGAGACAGTGTTCTCACGGGAGAATGGATATTTGGTACATGAGCTCTGAATAACTCCGAGGGATACAGCAAGGCTGTGGGAGGCCCGAGGAAGCCTAAGCAAGCAAGATAAGAAAGAAGCTGGAATTCACTGAGTGATGAGAACTGTGGACTGTTGGCAAGCGTTCAAGGTCAAGTTCTCACACCTGTGCTTAACCAATTATATGTTAGTCACTAAGGGTCTTCAAGACAAGTATCCAATCATGATATGCCAAATTGCTGTAGGTGTGTGTAAGCAATAGTATATAAGGAGTTAATGCTTTGCAATAAATGGCTTTTTGTCTGATCATATTGGTCTCTGACTGAGTCCCTTTCCATGGCAAATGACATCTGAACAGGGATCCTTTATAGTTCACACTGAAACGGAAGAGGGGTGTGAATCACTGGGCCGTGAAGAAATCGGCTGGAATCGATCTGGCTGGACCAAGATCAGGAGGCAGAAGCCTCGGAGGTGAAATCCTTGGATTGGAGCCTTGTGAGCCCGGAAGACACTGTGCAGTGCAAATAAGGTTAGCAGCCGGGACAATTGGAAGGGAGCTTAAGGATGGGAAACCAGTTAAGTAAAGGAGAAGCAATACTTAAGCTCTTCCAGCATATCATTTCTGTGAGAGGGAGAGACTATGATGAAGCTATGCTAAAAAGATTGTTGCTCTGGAGTAAGGAGAAGGAGTTAATTGTGGGGGTCGGTGAAGCTTTTAATCTCAAGACTTGGGAGAAAATTACTAAGGAAGAAGCCTCTGATTTATGGATGTTTTCAGTCCTTCTTAAGGTGAAGGGAGCAACCTTTAAAGAGACAGATTTGAAGTTAATGTTGAAATGGTCGAAGACATGTTACCCAGAGATTGATGAGTCTACCAGATTTGAGATATCTTTGTGGAATGGGGCAGGAGTTAAGCTGTGGAATGCAGCCACGAAAGGCAATGATGCTGTGAAAAGTTTGTTAGTCATTTGGAGAACTGTTTTAGAGACGTTAAAGTCAAAAAATGAGATCATGGAGACCAGCGCCCCCCCCCCCCCCCCCCCCCCCCCCCCCCCCCCCGAACTTCCGCCAGTTGCCGCTATGGCTGCGAAGATTCAAGACAGGGATGAAGACGATCCTTTTGACCCAGGCCCTATTGACCCCGAGAAGGAGCCTGTGCACGTTCATCAGTTTGCTGTTGCTGCTCCTGAGATTCTGATGCCTGATAATGCCGATGCCGACCTGGGTGGTGCTTTTGACCTGGGGCCTATTCATCTGGAAAAGAAGCCTGATTTATATCCCCCAGATCCTCTTGATAAATGGGCAGCTGTAAAGGGAGAAGTGAGATGGGTGGGGGATGGGGATGTATTGCACAGTTTCCTGTGGTGTGGGTGCTTCCCACCCGAGATGGGAAGGTCTCTTGTATGCTGGTACCAGGCAGAATGTGTCAGACCATGGAGTTGGGACCCCATATACAACTCCTTTTGATACAGTCTCTCTGTGATACTCCTGTACTAGAAGTTGCTAAATATAAGTATGTCCATGTTTCTATCTACCCCTGGAAAACTTTATAGATATGGCTGACCACTTGTTCCAACATAGGCTGGCCACCTGTGTCAGAATGAGTGTGTATTTTTGGTCAGTATAAAAGCCAAGCCTCATGCAATGTGAGGGAAGCAGATCCTCTGCGGGGACACCTGCTAAGGTTGAGCCTGCAACCTCACCCTGCAATGATGCTTCTCGGAGCTGATTTCCTGATAGTCTTCACAAGGTCCTTGTGCCATGCTCTGCATGTGGGACCATGTAGAGGGAGTAATAATTGTCTGGATTTTGTGTTTCAAATATTGTAGTTGGGTGAAGTGTGCTTGTGGGATCCCATGTGCGTGTGTGTTTGTATGTGATGAGGGCAGACAGTGTTCTGTATATTTTTTGTTGTCAGGTTCATGTAAAAGTTTTTAACAGGTAGCAGTTCAACATTTCGGGCAAGAAAGGGTTTAATGCAAAAGTGCAGCAGGTATTTATTGTTGCTGCTGCTGAGAAGGCTGCTGCCGACAGGCCGGAGGTTTTAGCTGTGCAAAGGAGGGTGAGTGATTTTGAAAAAAAAAAAAATGGGTAATGATAATTCACTCTAGCTGTTATTAGTGACAGTAGTTTGGTGTGTATTGCTTCAAGCTTGTTTTCCAGCCAGTGTACTATCAACAGCACGTAAGGGATTTGATTCAGTGACACTGTCAGCGTGGGTTCCTGAATAGGTTGGTCGAATCACCCTCTGATACTGTGGGTTGTCCACCATGCAGACAGGCTGGTTGGACACAAGGGTCTCATCTTTCTTGGGACACTGATAGGCTGATCAAACATAAAGGGTTCAAGGAAACCCCCTCTTATAATGTTACAATGTGGTCTGAGCCATAGGGTTTAGGAAGTATTGCTTTTGATTCTGCTTGTGCGACAAAAAAAAAAAAGGGGGGAGCATGTAATATGTAACGATGCAGTAATGATGGAGCAAACCCCTTTGACTGTTAAAAACGTGCAGTCTATTTCTGCAGTTGCTTTACATTCCATTTGCATCAGAATGCTTCTGCTTTAAGGAATCGCTTTAACCTGTCTACTTCTCAAGAACTGATAACCTGGTAGAGGGGGTATATTTGTGTCCTCCTACCTACAGGTCCATGGCAGCTGCCTGCAAAGTTTGTCAAGCCTTGCCATGAGAGGGACAGATGAGTGGAAGAACTCGATGCATCAGCTACAGAAGCTGACCGTGAAAACCCCAAGCAGAATGAGATAGAGAGAAATGAATGATTGTAAAACATCACTTGGGGGCAACTGAAAAGTAACAGCTTGAATATGCATGCTTGTAAAGTAGCTATTATTAGAGGTTGTGATTTTGCATATAAAACCACCTGTATTTACTAGCCAGTTGCTAACAAGAAACTATACCTTGTATTGTATGGTTTTGTCACTTGTAAAAGAGATGTTAAAGAATGTAAATTTGCAGCAGATGCTAGAAAATGCTAAGGCAAAAGGTAGAAAGATTCTAACATGATGGTACTGCTACAAAGCAAGTAATGGAACAAATTAAGAGGGTGGGAGAACTCCACTGGTAAGAAGTTTCTTTGGTTAGTCCCTCGCTGCCATCAGCATCTTCAACATGCTGATGCACTCTGGGATAGTTACTCTGCTAATGTAAATCTGTGTGCACTTTGCCATAGTAGTGGCTTGTTACTGGGTGAAGCAGGTGAAACTCTGCATTGACAACAAGGTGCAAGGACTGAGACCGACCAAACGCCTGCTACCATAGTCAAGGGCAAGACTGGGTTGCCCTCTGTGTCTGCCACCAAGAAGAACCTTTAGCTCCGCTGCTGGCTGCAACCCAGCAGGCGTAGAGTGGTGGAGACACATGCCATGCCAGACTTTGATGTGAGGGATGGCCTCCGTTGTTATCAGAGAGCCATCCAGGAGGAAAAGGGCAGGCCCAGCTGTGTACAGCTATCAACAGGACCATACTGGCTGCCAGCGAAATGTACAAAGCCGCAGAACTCAACCACATAAAGAAACAGCAATGGCAGAAATCTTTGTAAAATCTTTGTAATATCTGTTTTATTATGTGTGACCATGGGTAATGGACAAGTATACTGAGCACATCTGTTAAATCCCCATTATTCCAACCTGTTACATGGTGTGTAGGATTCACTGGTATGCCACATGTTATAAAGGTTCAAGTGACTTCAAATCAGACCAGTCTTACTGAAATAATGCTGCCTAGAGTACTGGGTGGTTATGTTACACAAGCCCAGCAGTGATAGAGCAGACATACCAAATTGTAAAAAACTTTTAGTAAAACTAAAAAGGGGGACATGTGGAGACAGTGTTCTCACAGGAGAATGAATATTTGGTACATGAGCTCTGAATAACTCCGAGGGATACAGCAAGGCTGTGGGAGGCCCGAGGAAGCCTAAGCAAGCAAGATAAGAAGCTGGAATTCACTGAGTGATGAGAATTGTGGACTGTTGGCAAGCGTTCGAGGTCAAGTTCTCACACCTGTGCTTAACCAATTATATGTTAGTCACTAAGGGTCTTCAAGAGAAGTATCCAATCGTGATATGCCAAATTGCTGTAGGTGTGTGTAAGCAATAGTATATAAGGAGTTAATGCTTTGCAATAAATGGCTTTTTGTCTGATCATATTGGTCTCTGACTGAGTCCTTTCCGCGGCAAGTACTTATAAGATTGTTTGGCTAGATGCCTGTATACCTCTTTTTCGGAGAAAAATAAAAAAAAAAACCCTGACAGCCAGTAGAATCAAACACTAGAATTACATTACACTGCCATAATAAAGCCCATAAATATAATAAAGCCCATTTGCAAACATAAGCGATTTCTCTTCAATAGTGTTTTATCCTTTGATAAACTGCAAATTAGTGCACCTCAAGCCAATATTGCAGTCTCCATATAAGTATACGCTCTTCACTTATAAGCTTAAGTGATTCCTCATATACTCAAGTATTCATTGATATTTTAACTTAACTTGTCCTTCTGCTAAGAAGATACCAAAACCATGTAACATGACTAAATCAAAACATTAGGGAAATAAAGAAAGGACTATTTCACTATACATAACAGAAAAAACTACTGGTTCACATGACAGGTCCCTCTAGGCTAAGTTCTGTCTCAAATACGACATAGTAGTTAGTTTCTTTCCAGCTTCCTTTTTTTTAGTCCCTTCTGATCAGAGAGAATTCTGAAGTTCTGAAAGATGACAGCCATATCCAGGGAGAAAAATTTATTTTTTTTAAATGTAACTTCTAACAGAGCAGCAGGTGTGGCAGGTTGAATCCAGCCAGTAGCCAAACACCAAGACAACTGCTTGCTTTCTCATACAATAGGGAGGAAATAGAAGAAAGGTGAGAAGGTAAAAGAAGTCCGTAGCCTGGGCTCCGTCTGTGACAGTGGTTGCTCAGAACAGAAGACATGGTTGGTTGTGTTGTTGAGAAGCAAAGCCAGCACAGGCTGAATCACCACTGCACTTGCAGTTTCTTGCGACATTTATCCTCCATTTGTTTGGGTGATTCCTGCTGTAGCACGCCTATAACATTAACTCAAACCATGACTTACAACAGCTTACATGTATAACAATTACAGCCTCCATCCTCTGATCTTCTGGACCAGGCTCCTGAGTTACTACTGCAACAACCCATTGCACCTATACCAGCAAGGCTCCTCCCTGGGCTGCAGTCACTCTAAGGGTTTTTTAATCTGCTACAGTATGGGTTTATTCAAGGGCCACAGTCCTTTCATGGGTGTTTCTGCTTCAGTTTACATTTTACTTCATGCATGTCTGATATTCCATTACAGGAATGGCAGCAATGCTAGGGTCATATGCTGGCCCAAGTATCAAAAATTCATGTGTTATCAAAATTTTAACCAGGCACAGCAAAGTAAGATGAAAGCAGATAATATATCAAACTCCAAAAATGAAAACCACCCACTAAGAAGCCATAGGTTCTAACACACAACAAAGTAAATGAGCCCCGTGGCAAGCATGGGAGCCTGCCAATTAACAGCTAAATAGTTGTAACAACTATAAATTCAGCCTAGTATACTACAATAAAATCTGATGTAATGTCAAACTCCTTAAGCCCCACTGTTGTGCAAGAAAAACTCCTGTGGTGGCTTAACCCAGGCCAATAGTCAAATGTCTATACAGGCACTTGGTCACTCCCCTGTCCCTTGGGAAGGGGGGAAACCGGAAGGGAAGCATGGAGTATTGTGTATCAAGACAGATTATTTAACAGGTGAAGCAAAAGCTGCATGTGCAAGCAAAACAAAGGCAGAATTTATTCACTCTTTCCCATGTACCAGCAGCTTTTTAGCCACTTCCTGGAAAACAGGGACTTAGTATGCATGGTTTTACTTGGGAAGACACAAGGCATAACCACAAATGTCCTTGAGCCTTTCCTTCAGCTTTCATTGCTGACCATGATGTTATATGGCACACAACATCCACTTGGTCCATTGGGGCCAGCTATTCTGGCTGTGCTCTGTCCTGGTTTCAGCAGTAGCAGTCATTTTTTCTCCTTCTTGGTAGCTGGTGCAGTGCTGTGTTTTGACTTTTGGGCTGGGAACGGTTGCTGATAGCAAGTATGTTTTGAGTTACTGCTCAAATGTTTGGTTTGCCCAAGGACTTTCTGAACCTCATGCTCTGCCATGAAGGAAGGAGAGACAGGACACCTGACCCAGGCTAGCCAAAAAGGTATTCCATACCATAGCACGTCATACCTAGGAAGTAACCGAGAGTTACCTGGAAGGGCTAGGACTCTGGGAGGGATGGAGTAAGTATCGCTCGGTGCTCGGTCGGGCAGGGTGGGGTGAGTTATGGGTCAGTGGCTGGTGAGGTGTTGTATTCTCTTCACTTGTTATTGGCTTTATCATTATTATTTGTAGTAGTAGTAGCAGTAGTGATTTGTGTTATGCCTTACTTATTAAACCGTTTTTATCTCAACCCATGGGGGTTACATTCTTTGGATTCTCCTTCCTAACTCTCCGGGAGTTGGGGGAGCAAGGGGGAGGAGTGAGCGCACGAGCTGTGCAGTTTGGTTTTAAACCACAACATGCTCCCAGCTATCTTCTTGGCCATCTCCAACCTAGTCACTAAGGCAGAAAGGGGAGGGAGTAGAGTGAGAAAAAAAAAGAAAGTCTTGATGCTGGACAATATTCAGCAATAACCAGGACATTGACGTGTTATCAATAGTATTTCAGTTACAAATTCAGAACACAAAACCGTATAGCCTCCTACTAAACGAAATTAACTTCACCTGAAATAGAGTACAGTAGAGAAGAAAAGGCTAATGAATTAAGGATAACAATACTCTTCTGGTGACTTCTTAACTTCAGTCGTTTGCAGCTTAAGGACCTCCCTCAGATGGTAGCCTTAAGCATTTGACTGGCTAGCTTGTGTTATTATTCAATTTTTAAGTAGAATTTAGAAAACTCACAAAATAAAAACCTACTAATCTCTTTTGAATGTATGTAAAGTACAGGCATACATCCTGTACAACAGTGTTACTCTAACTTCAGTTCACAAATGAAAGACGTTTCATCTTTACTGGAATGGTTCTGTCCAGGGAATTACACATGTAAATAAGATTTCAAGCCACATACTGCATACCCAAAAAAAAAAAATGTGTAAAGAAAAAAAAATTATTTGCACTGCAAAGCCAGTCTGCTTACATGCCACTAACTCAGGTTATCACACCTGAGATTACCAGACCTTACCAGACCTTTGGAAATCATGAGGTGTGGTCAGAATTCTCATATTCTACATAAAAGAGTTCAAGGAGAACTCAAAAAAATAAAGAAAGCCCATGAAACTGGTGAAGCATGCATATTTTCCCAAGCACGCGGTAATCAGAACCACAGCTCTTACAACCTTTCTGGCCACATGCTCTTATCTTCCCAGTAAATATTTGCATCTCTCTTCCCTTTGATCCTTTATCATATTCTGGGAAGCCCATCTTTTCTGCATTGATTTTCTCTACCATATTTCTCACTGTTTTATCTGTCCTCACACATCCTACCAGTTCAGCAAACCTGTGTACTCTACCTCTTGCACACTCAGCATGAAAGCACGTTTCATCAGTGCCCACATGACTTTAGGTACCCCCCAAAAAATCTATACACAGATCAATTCCCTCCTATCACACTATAAGATCTGTATCCACAACAATTTTAATGGAAAATTTTGCACAAAACTATCAAATAGTTCCATAAATCCATTTTGCATTATCCATCTTGGGCATTAGGACAGTAACACATCATGCAAGCGTATGATCTGACATAATTTCAGGCATTTAAAGAAGCAATAATTTTGATATATATTCTTCTCTCCCTCTACAACAACTTGTACTTTGGTTCTAGTAACATTTACTTCCACTTGCGTTGCAAGAAAAATGAAGGTTGCATCACATTTGTTAAAATTCTTGCTTATAACTTCAGCAAATTTTACTAGTTAAGAGTGAAATTTTCATGCTTTTCTCTGCTTAAGGCTATATTAAATTTATTTAAATGTATCAGCAGAAACAGCTCAATCATTTCCCAGAAAGAGGTCAGTGAAAAAAAAAAAAAAAAGAAAATTTGTAAAACTACCTATATAAGTAGATTACTGGTAACCACTTTATGATTTTCATTCTGCAGAGGATGAGCAGGCAATCCAAAAGTTATATCTGATGTCTTGATAAACAGATCTAAAAAAAGCATTTGGGAAACAGAGGAATCTTATTTTTTCCAAGTTTAAGTGAGATTATGTATTCTAATTCTTTGCAAGATCTAGCTTTCTGCTGTGGTTTAAGCCCAGGCCGTAAACCAGAACCACGCAGTCTACTCCCCCCCACCTTTCTTCCCCCCACTCCCAGAGCGATGGGAAGATGAACTGAAAGAATTTAACTGTTGAGATAAGAACAGTTTTAATAATTAAAGTATAACACAAATCACTACTGCTACTACGTATAATAATAATGATAAAAGAAATAACAAGTGAAGAGAATACAACACCTTACCACCCGCTGACCAATAATACCCAGCCCCCAGCAGTGCACTACCCCTTGAGAGGTAATTCCCAGTTACATCCTGGGCATGACATGCTGAGGTATAGAATACCTCTTTGGCTAGTTGGGGTCAAGTGTCCCGTCTCTGCTTCCTCCCGGCTTCCTCTCCTTCCTGACAGAGCATCAGACTCAGAAAGTCCTTGGTCAGACTAACATTTGAGAAGTACCTAAAAACATCGGTGTTATCAGCACTGTTCCCAGGCCAAAAGTTAAAAAAACACGGCACTGCACCAGCTACTAAGAAGGAGAAAAAATAACTGCTACTGCTGAACCTAGGACACTTTCCTTGACATTCCCCAGTAACTTAAACCAGACACTTTGCCAGTCTGTTACTTACTAGCATGCAAGTTGTATGAAAAATACACTTTTATTTACCAAGGATAATACTATCCATTTTGCAGTATCTTCTGGTACAACCAAAACAGAACTAAGCCTACACACGGAGCTATACCATCTAGGATGAGTAGACCATGTCTATATTTGATTGTTCTATCTTCTATGTGTTTCCCAGAAGTGTTATACCTTTATGCCAGAGTCAAAGGTCATCACAGGAACTTCGGATATCAGCATGTCCCCAGCTTACACACACTAAAGATTCAAGTAACACTGTATCTCTAGCTACTTATGTTGAGAATGCAAACAATAAAATGTAGGAATATCTCCTTGTGTACGGCAAATCCAAGGCTGCAATGTGAACCACGAGTATTACACAGGCTTTGTCCTTTTTGGTTTCCCTTGATCCCCTGAAACTATGAAAGAGAAATTATTAGCCAAATCGTTCAAACTACAAAACCCACATCACTGCTCTGGTAGTCTAAAGGGCTCACAACATGTACTTGCTCTCTGACAAGATTAAGCTCTTTTTTTTCTTCCCTGGACAGATGGCTGCACAATCAAGGAAGAACTACTATTCAGAAAAAAATATTTTAGGCAATTTATTTGAGACCTCACAATCCTCTGTTTTACATATTACTAGCAGATAGGAAAGACCAGCTCCACAACCCACATGCTTCTCCCTTCTCACTGCTGGGGATTCAGGTGCCTCTTCCTGAAGGTAATCATGCTGTAATTAAGAAATCCTTAGCTGAGCAGATGTTTGATCACGTGGTGGACTCAGCTTCAGCAACACCTGACTTACCCAGAGAGCAGACACACAGCTTGGACAAAGATTATCGCAAGTGTATAGCCCAGGGTTTTCTCAGAATAAACTTGAGTTATACAATACAGACAGAGGTCATGCTCTATCCTGTACTTGGCAGTGTAGTTTACACTGAATCTATAAGGGGGGATAAGGGGGGAGAAGAGAAGGGGAATGAAAAAATGATCAGATAAGACTAAATTATACATAGTTTAGACTTTCTGTATTCCAGTTAATGCTGACTTGCAGCAAGTTTCAAAGGGCTAAGAGAGCCGTACCTTATTGCACATGCTTAGAAATAAAACCCTCAAGAACAATGTAGGAAAAATTGTCTCCCAAGTTAAGTCACACAACAGAAAGTTCTCTTAAAAAAAAAAGAGGTTTAAAGTTCTTGCTTTGAAGTCAGCGGTAGTTTACCTTCTCATGGTAAATAGGCAACAGATTCATCTCCATAGCCCAAGTAGATTCTGCATGTATACTTCTTCTGGATAATTTCTCGAACCATGAGCAGAATAGGCCTTGAAACAGTGGTCCCAAGATAACCATTAAAAAAGGAATAGCACATAGCTGATGTCAACATTTCCTGCTACTTAAAAGAGGATGAAGCAAATCTTCAACCTAGATTTCCAGCCAATTTTTGGAAGACAGCTACATTCTACATGCTGGACTCTGATGAGTACTCTGGAGATAGTACAACCACCTCAATTTCTAATGTTTCTCCTGATAGTCTTCTAACTGACAATTATTTGGTTGCTAGGGAGAAACTTTCCTTAGACACTACTAGCCTATTATTTGCTAAATTTTGAGGAGGTAAACTGAGTGACAATAACAAGCCTGTAGACATTATCTAATAGATCCTACTGACTCCAGTAGTCACATATAGTCCATGAGAAGTGAGTTGCCCAAATGCCTGTCACATCTTCTCTAAGTGTAATCAGTAGCTTTCAAGCCTGGACTGAATTCCACATTAGCAGCTTAAATTATTAGGGTTTGTATCTATTAAACTCATTTGAAAGGCAACTCTTCTCCTTTGACATGCCTGTGGAATTACTAAGACCACAGTCTGAGCTGGAACTTCAGTGATATATGAGTAGACACAGCTGGTAAGACTTTCAGCTTCAAAAAAATCTACTTTCTTACTTGTTCAGAACAACCCTTCATCTGTCTCTGGGGCACACTGAAAGTAACTGCTGAACTGGGGATGCAAGAACATGGGTGGAGATGCATGTTATTACTGAATTAGTGGAGATGTGAAGGCTAAACTTCTATATCTATTACTCCTGCATTAACTTCTATCTGACTGAGTTTCTCTCATCTGCTAGGACAGCCAATTCAACTCAGTGAGATTAATTATTCTGGAGGACTGATAATGGTTAAACCTGCTCTTGTAAAGTAATCTAGATCAGCGTCCCATACGCCCTGTGCGATTCTTCCACTATCGTCTTGCGAAGACACTGTTTAGGTCACGTATTTGCCTACCTGGAACAACTTTCACAATAAACTCCTAAAATACCTTATCAATTAGGATTTTTTCCTTTACACAAGGGATTAAGATCTCTTCATTTACAAAAACTGTATTTGCCAATAATCCACATTTCAGTTCTACCACAACACACAGCAACATTTACATGAATTATAAACAATTCATTCAGTCATATATTTCAATATATGTTAAAACTTAATTAGCTTCTTATGTCAACCTGATTATGTATTTTAAATGCCTGCTTTTCTTATTTGCTGTAAGTAAGCTTTCAAACACAAAATATACTAAGCAGCATTTCATCTGATAGTATCAAAGTTATTGAAGCATGAGGTCTATATAACCAGTGAAGCAGAAGACCATGCTATTACATGGATAAATGCTCCACAGTTACTGAAGCAACACAAAAACAATCATAGAAACATGCCTTCTGAAACCTCATAAGCAACTAATTTTGGAAAAAAAAGTTTGTGTGTGTGTACATACACATGATTATACACATACATGCAAATACAATCATTTGACATCAAAACTCCAGAACAGATATACCCAGCTTTGATTAATAAAAATAAAAAAAAAAATCCACTCACCTCCTCTCCAAAACCAACAGAAAAGTCAGATATCAAAGCTATCTACCTATGAGACTTAAAAAAAAAAAAAAAGAAAAAGAAAAATCCTTACTTCCCTATGGTTTATTGTTCTTTTCACATGTTCAAACAAAAGAGAAAGAACAGTCACAAGCCATTTTAACTCAGTAAACACCATCACTTCACAATAGCTTCAGCAACCCACCCTCTTACAAAACTCCTACAGGGTTCCAAGGGTTTATGCTCGTGATCTAATGCAACTCATACTCAGGCGATCTGGGATTAGACCCTACCTCCTGGCCTGCATTCTAAATAGCCAAACATATGCCCATGTATGTAGCGCCTGGGGGCGCTTGGTCCTCGGGGTGACTGGAGAGGTACTTCAACCCAGATGCCCCAGCTCCCAATCCTGCAGCAGGGGCAGCTGCCACCAAGTCTACCAGGAAGGTGGACAATGGCAGGGCTGGGGCTTTTCCAGATAGTGGACATGAACAACTGGCCTTGAACTCCTCTGTTTAAAACATATAAATGAAACAAACAAACAGAAAAAAAGGCAAAAAAGCCACTGTAAATCTATGTGAGTTTATACAAAGAACTACAGCTGAGTCCTGCAGAGTTTCACCCTACCCCCATGTGATGTGTGGGAGCACGAAGCAGCACCAACACCCAGAGCAAGGCAAGGCTGAATACCATAGAGAAGCTGTCTGAGCATGAAATTTAGTCTTCTTCACCTGGCAGTGTAGGAGAGTGCACTTAGCAGCCTGCAGCCTTGATATCCTCTCAAAAAATAGGTGCTGTTATAGGCTGCCAATATTAATAGCACTCTCTCAAGGCCTCCATCTACCTGCTTTGTGCTTTCTGCCCCCATCTTTCCCCAGCCCTCTGAGCTTATTCCACTTCACAAACATTAATTTCCACACCACCCTCACCATGGCCTTGCTCCCCTGCAGCAGGAAAGCATTTGCTCTCTCACCACAGTGTGGGAGGGGTTTGGCTCAAATAAGCCATCCGAGGGCCAGGGCCCTATTCCACCTCACCTACAGCTCCCAGGGTGTCCCAGCCTCCTCAGCCACACCTTACCAGCACTGGCTGAGGCCTTGCAGGGCTGGGACCTCATAGCAAGTTGGCAGCGGCTGGTTGGGGCAGATCCCTTTTCAGTGTTTGTGCAGCACCTTCAAGGTTTTGATTCAAGCCTCTCCCCATGAACCCTGTGGCAGCAAACAATCTGCAGCCAGTCCAGGCGTCAGTGACAGGGGCATTGGGCTGTGGGGGTGATGGCAGACCAGCTCTCACCTCAGCTCACAGCCTCCACAGTGAAGGCAATGGCTACTGCAGCACCAGGCCAGTGTCTTTGATCCAGGCTCACCACTTAGTAAGTAGTTTTTTCCATGTTTGAAAGTGTTTTCCATGGCATACAGTAAGGCCAGCATGGAGCTCATTTGTTTCCAACTGCAAACATTTGTTCATTACCCCAGGCTGATCAGCAGGGTAAAGAACAAACATTTCTGCACTGATGAAGTGGGGCAATGAATAAATATCTTGGAACTAGCCAGTCTAACATTTACAGTTGTCTTAGTTAACTGCAGTTAATTGCTACTTTATGTACGCCACTACCCAACCAAAAATTCTAATGAGCATAGTCCCAAAGTGAAGGCCTTCTATTTCATATATTTTAATTATTTACTTACTAAAACTAATAAATTCAGTCTGTCAATATATTTGTCTAAAGAGATTCTTAACAGAAGTAATCTCTAGGACAAAAAAATATAGCATACATTCCTTATTCTGTGCATGGTTGTCAGTCAGAGGAGCTAGAATGGTTTTTTTTTCTTCATTCAAAGCCCATAATGAAAGACTTTTCATTACAGAAAACTACCCTAAGCAATTTGTTTTCATAATAATAATAACATAAAAGACAAATGAAAGCAATCAAAAGAATGAAACTAATCCAGGCATTTTTGCAAGGCAGCAACTGGCACCCATAGCCAGGGAGATTGCTGCACCACTAACTGCAACATGAGAACAGCCAAACCAAGGTACTGGAAGAAAAATGTGCTACAGGCAGGGTGGGGCAGCAAGATTTTTGAACGTGAGGTTTAGCTAGAGGGTAGTTTTTACAAGTAAGTAATAAAACCGCTCAGGAGGACTGTTTTACTGAAAACGGTCCTGATTTTAACTAACCTGTTACGAATTTTCAGCTATACTCACCTGCGTTTTGACTGCACGAATCTCCGACGTGAGGGGGTTATGTTTCTTTGCAACTGGAGCCTAACCGGAAGGATTAAGCGAGAAGTGTTCGATTGAACATTGCTGCCCTCTAGTGACTAAACAAAACAGGCAGTTGTGAGAGTGCTGAGAAAGGTTTCTGTGCTCTTAAAAGTAATCATTTGGGAGTCATTGAACTATAATAGAATTTTATGAGAGAAATCTTAGTTAATCTTAGCCTTAAAATGTCATTGGAATAAACAAAGAACTTGAATGTAAATAAATAAATATTTCTGTAAATTGAATTTTTAATGCAATAAAAGGATTGCATATTAAAGTCAGCAATATTTTTCTGTTGCAGTAAAATACGTCATGACAAGTAACTCAGAAAAGTTACAGCTGCAAACAGGAAGTCTATATTATATGACAACTAGTTTAGTGAACAAACCAGTCCAATTTATCTAAGAAACATTTTATGTATGTGATAGTGTTTACATTAAACAGTGTCAAAAAAAAAATTCAACAAAAACCAGGATAAATAATAAATTGCACCACTGTCTTAATTCTTCATTCCATATATTATGCATGTGCAGAGTGGCCTGAAATTTCAGTAGGAGTAAATGAGTAGTGTGAGATTTGTAAAAAATCAAACATTTATTGGTTTGGGGTTTTTTTCATACAAAGTCTGTATTTTACAGTAGACAAGTTGTTTAGTTCCAGATTCCAGTGTTTTGTGACTGCGGCTTTTGTTCAAATGATAGACGTTAACTCTCATGGGACCTTGCTCATATAACAATCAATGCTGAAAATCATACCCTTTGATGCATTTTCTTAATGCACAAATCTCAAATCTCTTTGTTCCACCAGCATAAATACCAGTTAAGTGGACTAAATTATAACAAACTGAAACATCACAGTAAACCACTTCAGTGCAAACCGTGGTTTTCATCTTTATATGCAACAAGCTGGTGGAGAACATCTGAATCCTACAGACATAAACTTCCAGTTAGACTTCACGATCATTTGTAAAAATATAATCAAATTAACACAGCTAGCAACATAATCATGTGACTAGTGTAGGTTTATTGGTGGGAAAGAGGTTTTGAAAGAGTTAATGCATCGTGTAATCAATCTTGAGAAGCCTAACCATTGGTTTCTAACATGAGATGGTTGCTTTATAAATTATTGCTGATTTCTCAAATTAAATGTCCTTAAACTGTCATTTCCTCCCAATAAAAAAAAAAGCTATTGCCACTCAAGTATAGTTGCAAATTAGAAAAAGGAATACTCTGTTCAAAAATTACTGTTCATGGTTTGTCATCTGGTTTAAGCCATTACCTAGGCCTACGGTTTGATGCTATTAGAACATTAAATTCAGCCTGTGACTAAATGAGATTAGAAGATAAATAGATGGTGTATTTATGTAAACCACAATATTTCCTTTTCCAAGTTCTCAGCTTTATTTAAGCAGCATGCACCATAGACGATCCAGGGAAGCTTCTTCTGGACCTCACTTCCATTTCCCTTTGTTAAAACCCAAGATGAATATGCAAAGCAAGAAGGAAAGGAAACAAAACATGTGAAGAGTGAACACAATCAGAGTACATACCCAGGCCTAACAGATCAAAGTCAGTCCTGAGATCATAACATTGTTTTGGTAGTGCAAACTTCTTTTCTGTAGCTAGCTTCAGTAATATTCTCTTTTGAACCAGATTAATACTGAAGAGAAAGATCATATTGTTCATCCACCTTTACAGTCTTTCAGTTTGCCAGTGCTTCTTGGTTTCTCATGCACTTATGCTCTGACTAGGAGGACACATCCCAGTTTTCGATTAACACAAGACTACAATGCTCCAGGTGAATGTAACAAAACTATTTATTCTGTCATCAGGAACCCTTTATCTCTGTAATGAAACTGGCAGAATGGAGGGCACTAAATTCTGAGCTATCTAACTAATAATCAGTCCTTGGGACACACATGTGTACTCATGTGTACACACATGTGTAGCCCTTGAACTGGGATCACAGTGAGGCAGAAAGTGATGGAAGTTTGCAAAACAGTAGCTATGGGTGAAAGAAAAGTAGAAGACGTGAATAATTGGAAGTAGGTGAATGTGAGGGGTGTAGAAAAGCATGGAAAGAGGATAGTGACTATGGGATGAAGAGGCAGGTAGAGACGCAGAACAAAGTCAAAAATGAAAAGACTAAAATAAAAACTAGAAAACTCCATGACATGGAAGAACAGTAAGTCTGGCCAAAACTGCAGATCAACTTTTTCCATTCAAATATTCAGTTAAATTTTTGGATATATGACTTTGCTTCAGAAAGAAAATATTTTAAGTGTCTTCATATATACTCAGTTATTTAAGTCTCAAATTCAAGGTAAAAGTTAGAAAAAGATGGTGTTTAATAAGATATTATGACTTAACAAAATGTTTACAGAACTTGTCTTGAAAAAAAAAAACAAAACAAAACAACAAAAAGCAAGAGATTAAACCTGATTATACCTCTGCTTATATCTATTTCATTCAAAGTTATAAAGGCACTTGCTTCGCTGGTTGGGTTTTAAAAACTCCCCATCTAGTTTCAAATGTATTTCTTAGAAGTATAATTTTACCACTTTTATTCAACAAAATCCTATCAGTACCTAATCACCAAAGATATTTCATACATCACCTACTTGTTCCATTCACTGAAAGTGTCATATTCTATTTTGAATCGGTTAAAAGCTTGATGTAAGAAAGCCACTATACACAAGCTGCATGACTCCTATCCTCCCTAGTACTTCATTACTTGCAAATACACTTAAAAAAAAAAAGACAAGTCTTCCTTTAACATGCAGAAAAAAGCGCTCTCTCTGTTACACACTCAAAAATGATCTATGTATGTCCCCTATTTAGGAAGGATAGATTTTATGTCCATCGTAGTGCTTCACTGCTCCAGTTATTCATGTTCTTCTTCAAAAAGCACAGCTATTCTGTGGGAGCTGTAGTGCACAAATGCTCCATGAAATCTTTAGGAAAGCACCATTTATTCCTTGGGACTACCTTGCAAACTAAATCATTAATGAAAAGTTTGAAAGAGGGTTATTCTGAGGCACTTCTGTACTCAAACGTTGATGCACATTTCCAAGCAGTTACAGAGTAGAATGAAAAAAACTTCATAGTACCTTTGGCCAGCAAAGCGGTTTGGGTCACCATCCCTGGAGATTTTTAAAAGATGCGTAGATGTGGTGTTCAGGATATGATTTAGTGGTGGACTTGGCAGTGTTAGGTTTTTTATTAGACTCAATCTTAAGGTCTCTTCCAACCTAAATGATTTTATGACTATGACTCTATTATGAGATAGTCCAAAGCACTTTGCAATAAAACACAAAAACTGCTCCGTGGGTTTTGAAAGCAAAAATAGTTGCCAATCAAAAGAAGCGTGACCAGCAGATCAAAGGAGGTGATCGTGCCCCTCTACTCTGCTCTCATGAGACCTCACATGGAGTATTGGGTACAGTTCTGGTATCCTCAACATAAAAGGACATGGAACTGATGGAACAAGTCCAGAGGAGGGCACAAGGATGATCAGGGGACTGAGCACCTCCATTTGAAGACAGGCTGAGAACACTGGAGCTGTTCAGACCTGGAGAAGAGATGTCTGTCTGGAGACCTCATAGCAGCCTTCCAGTATCTGAAGAGGGCCTATGAGGATGCTGGGGAGGGACCGTTCATTAGGGACTGTAGTGATAGGACAATGGGTAATGGGTTAAAACCTAAACAGGGGAAGTTTAGGTTAGACATAAGGAAGAAGTTCTTTACTGTGAGGGTGGTGAGGTACCGGAATGGGTTGCCCAAGGAAGTTGTGAATGCTCCATCCCTGGCAGTGTTCAAAGGACAAGTTGGATGAAGCCTTGGGTGACATGGTTTAGTGTGAAGTGTCCCTGCCCATGGCAGGGGGTTTGGAACTAGATGATCTTAAGGTCCTTTCCAACCCTAACTATTCTATGATCCCATGATTCTGTGTGTGCTTAGCAAGATAGAACCTTGGATTCAGAGGACATTTACACTAATGGGAAAAGATGACAAGAACACTGATGTCACTTCTACCTTTTATGAAACCACTACAAAAGCTCCTGTGGTCTGGGATTTTAAGTTTTTTAATTTTTTAGGGGAAAGACAGCAGTTATTGTTTCACATACATATATGCATGTATAATACATGTCTGTGTAGTTGCATGTGTGTATATAGCAGAAAATAAAGGTATATGTACTCTAATGTGCATGTTTATGTCTATATAAGCATGTATATATATACCTCCCTAAACCTTATTTTCCAGGACTGGAATATTGCTGTGCAAAAAGGGGTTACTCATCAATGCTTAGCATTACATTATCACTCATCTTTGGTCACTTCAGATGACTTCAAAGTAAAGGTGGAAAATTGTATGTATTTTTCTGTATTTGCTGAAACTTAGAGTAAATTTATTTAATCTATACATATTTGTTCAGATTTCCACCAGTTTTACCTAGGATACCCGTCAAGAAAGGAAAGAATTACAGAGTTGGCAAGGGCTGTATATGGTTCAGTTAAGAAATCTGTGGCCCACAACTCTGGTTAGGGGCAGGTTTATTGTTACACATAGTTTAAATACAGGACCATCTGCTCTCACAGTCCAGGTTTTAGATTGACATCTTTCACACAGTTGTTCCATTATTTGATCTATTCAGTACATAGAGGTTAAGTAAGTTTGTTTAATGGAATCAATCCAAATCTCAGGCACTTTGACTATATACAATGATAAAGAGAATTTTTCTCATAATTTACTGCAAAATGCCTTGAAGGTTTTCTCTGACACTCCAATAACAGTTACCTCTGTCAAGATATATTTGGGACATCAGAATGATTCCCTAAGAACTACAAAAGGAAATACTTTGCAGGAATAGATACAGACTAAAGTGGAAAGCTACTTTTAAGGGAAAAAAAAAAAGAGCCATGAGGCAGGCAGTATTCTGTTCTAAATTTGGCCTTTGCATTTTTTTTATTCTGTTTTCCTTTATCTTAAATGCTTCCATTGCTATTTTATTCTGGTGCAAACACATTTTTTTCCTCATGGAAACTCACAGCTGAACTGGGGAGCAGAAAATCCAAGCAACTCATAAGGAGGATTTTCCCCATGCTTTTAAAAAGGCTGTCCTTGATTCTGTCTTTGATTTCTTTTTATTTTTCCCAATTTTTTAATCAGATCAAAAAGATACCTTTTGCAAAAGGTAAGCCAATAGTAAGTTCAGTCAGTTTACTATTTACACAAAGTCTCAGAAAAGTGTAAGTAGAACACATCAGGTAAGTATTTTTAGTTGCAAGCAGTAAGATCAACTTATGTTGCTGCACCTCTCATTTTCCTTGGATTACAACACTAGCTTATGAACTAGAATTCCCCACTGACCACAGTATCCGTAAAAAGATGTAACTTCTTAATGTAGGACTATAAAAACGGATTCAGATTACATGCTGATAGTGTCAGATATCAGAAAATTGTTTCAGTTTCAACAACATTTTATAATTTGTGCAAATTATAAAGAAGGCCACATGAAGAACAGGTTACAGAAATAGGGGAGGAAAACATCTAAAGAGGTAAATTAATTTGAAAATTAAATTTTATATCTTAATAATTTTGTGTTTTAAAAGAAAGGATTTCAGGCTTTGAAAAGAGCATCTTGGCAGTGACACACACCTCATCCCCACCCCATCACTCCAGGGTTTATTACTCTGTGGCAGAAAGGAGCCTTAGCTTTAGATCTGGTCACTAATGAAGCCAGGTGCAAGCTTAGAACAGGACTTGCTCTCACACTATGACTGCTGTCCTAGACCACACTTTTTCTGTTACTCTAACACCAGCTAAATTGGAGGATTTATGCATGAGAACATAATGCCTTTATGGACTTCAGAGTAGCTACAAAACCCAGCGAAAGCAAATCTAAAGTTCTTTGAGAACTGTGTAGGAGAAGGTTAAGGTTTCACTCTAAGCATAGAAACAACAAAAGATGCAGTGTACTGGTCGCCAGTGTCACTCTGAACTCATCAAGGAGCTCAAGGTATCAAAGCAAGGACAGATGTCAGCAGTACCCAGGAAAGCAGCAGCTGTTCTGGAGCCTAAGAATATACACCACAGCAGTTCTGCCAGTAAATCTAAGGACTTAATTTCAAATCTATGGTACCTCTTTTCAGGCTGTCCTCAGCTCTTTTTATTAAAAGAGTATATTTTAGTATTTTGAGAATACTACAAATATATTTGTACTTACTAAGAATATATTTTGTAGGAAGATACCAGACAACAAAGTGCTTTTAAGTTTCTATTGGCTCAACATGGATGCCTGGGCTAAAAGAATTGTAAATGGAGTTAAATCCAGCTGGCGAGGGTCACAAGTGGTGTTCTTTAGGGTTCAGTTTCAATTACCTGGACAAGGGGATCAAGTGGACCTTCAGTTTGCAGACAACACCAAGCTGGGTGTGTTAATCTGCTGGAGGGTAGGAAGGCTTTGTGGGGCATCTGGACAGGCTGGATCAATGGGCTGTGGCCAGTTGCATGAGGCTCAACAAAGGAAAGTGCCAGACCTGCACTTGGGCCACAGCAACCCCCATGCAATGCTATAGGCTGCTGGAAGAGTGGCTGGAAAGCTGCCTGGTAGAAAAGGACAGCCAGCATTGTTGATTTATGCTGATTCTGTGATTCTACAATAACATTTAAAGTTGCCAATTTTACCTGAAACAGCTTTTAATTTGGATTTGGGGGCAGTTTTTTCTTTGACGTATGGACCCTATATATTTTCAGTAGAAAAATGAGGTCTAGAGCCTTATGTAGAGCATATTTGCAATTGACTTACTCCTTTTGGTTGTTTTGGTGAGGTTTTTTTATTTCTACCTTACCAACATCACATATTAGTGGTTAGACAGAGTGAAAGCATCTCTGTAAAGAGATACAGAAGCAAAAATTTCAAGACCTATTAAGGACACAGAGTAGGAGACACCTCTCAGTTCAGATGTTAGTTGATAACTGTTCATTAAGCCTAAGAATTTGGAGGCAGTCAGGGATACCAGTGGTTGCATCACTCTTGCATGGCTTTGGCCACAGAAATTGGTGAACCATGATGACATTAAGCTTACATGTCACAGACACTATGCTGGACTGCTGCTCATGAGCACTAACAAAAAGAAAATACACTGAAGAAAAATGGCTATTGAAGCATATTTTATTATGCACATATTATATTTATGATATGTAATTATAGCAAGTTCTAATACAGAAAATGTGTACTTCTTTTTAAACATATATATGTAAAAAAATACAGTGATCTATAGTTGTGAGGACGAATAAACTGCATGAATACCATTTTTAAACAGTATAAAGTTTTCAAAAGTTTTCGCAATTTAGATATTTATACAACATACAAACTTTTATTAAAAGTTGGCACGTGCAATTGGCACCAAATTTCTGCCTTATACTAGTATGAAGATACATTTCTATTTTAAATACTTTATATTCATTGGGAAACCTTCACAGCTTAGGTTTAATTGTTACTCAGCCACCTAATGACTAATTTCTTATAAACCAATCTATCTATAGCCATTCTTAAAAAGCAGAAAGGCCTTCTTTTTAGAGTAACACATCTGAAGCTACATTCCAAATATCCCCAGCTATCTACAGCCATTCTTAAAAAGCAGAAAGGCCTTCTTTTCACAAACTGAGTAACACATCTGAACCTACATTCCACATATCCAAGTCAAATTTTCTTTTATCACAGGAGCAGTTTTCTCACAACCATATAAAATTAATGATGATGAATATCAATGCTACTAGTCCAAAGGATAACAGTAAGAAAAGATTAGGCCCTGATAGTAATACAATAGATGAGAAACACTAAAAATAATGGGAGCTGTAAAAAGAATCCCCAAATCATAAGTAACCCAGGCTGGGTCAGAGGGAAATTTGGCAGGAGTAATGGTAAAGGGCATTTGGAACGCACATAAGATAATTGGCCCGTTTCTTCAATTACCTAATACAGAAAGAAACATCTTGGAAGTAGGTTTCTTTGTTATGTAATAAAGTGCCTTGACTATTTGAATATACATCCCTCTTTGGTTTATGAATTAGGGATCTTTCACTGAATTTTTTTTCCTGAAAAGTTAGCTACTATTGTTGTACAGCAGCTGATTAGACAAAAAAAAAAACAGCCTCTTTAAAAAGATCTATATATGAACAGATTGCCTGCACTAGCATAGAACCTATTAGTTTAATTAGGGATCTGCATGGATGCACATAGAATCATAGAATCATAGAATAGTTAGGATTGGAAAGGACCTCAAGATCATCTAGTTCCAACCCCCCTACCATGGGCAGGGACACTCACACTAAACCCATATCACCCAAAGGCTTCATCCAACCTGGTCTGAATCTATATGATAATCCTGCAGGAGTGGCCCATAGTTATTTCCTTGGAATACATTTTACCAGGCCACACAGATTTAAAATTGTAATTTATTTTTCTTAATATAATAGAAAATTTTTTAACACAATACAAAAAAGTTACACAGAAAAATACTTCAACCATGTTAGGCCATAACTGTACTTCTAAGAATGATTAAAAGAAGCAGCAACTTGTTTTATTAAGCCACTACTGTATGTTAAACAGGCACAAAGTGGTTACTAGAACTCAGGGGATCAAAACACTTTCAGGGCATCTCACAGAAATTCTTGCCGTAGAATTGTGTACTATGCCACAATTGAAAAGGATCAAAACCAATACAAGGTAAAATAACACTTCTGTCTCAACTGAATAATTTATTTGCAGATCACGTGGAAAAACAAGGCCTTTCCTTTTCAAATATATACACGTATTAAGGGAACACATACATTAACTTTAAAAAAAACCAACAAAAAATGACTGTGGCAATTAAATTAATAGTTGTTATATACTAGACAAAAAAAACATTCAAAGTAACAACAGTGCAACCATGTCAGAGCACACAGCTGATGTTTGCCATTTTACATTTTAGAAGACAAGGTAACCCTCCAAAATAACACAAAACATTATTCACTATTCCATGTATAAATAGATGCTTCAAATTTTTTTTTTCCTCCAAGTTCCTTTGCTTTAACATGAATTCTACACAGTATTATGTGAATATTCAGACTTAATGGAACTGATCATCATAGGATTTCTAAAACCGGTTCCAACACAGCTATAACTATATCCCCATTTGGTAGTGCTTTTGTAGTATTTAAGGACACTGACCACAAAACTTCACAAGGCAAAACTTGGTTAGCAGTTTCCAGCCTTCAATCTTATTTAAAAAAAAAAAACACTGTTTCAGAATAAAATTGCTTTACATAACACACGAAAACTAGGGAGCTTAAAAAAGGGGGATTCAGTTTATATAATTTGGCAAAATAACATACAAGAGATTTTGGTCATTAAAATAAATTTGAAAGTACCCAAAATAGCAATGGCCAAATCCTCCAGAGAGAATAAAAACAGCTGTGATGGCAGGTCCCTGAACTCCCATCCTTCAAACAGGCATGGGACATTCAACGTGGCACTCTCTATATAGTAAGGACCTTAGCTATGAAAACGGAATTACTGCACACACACACACTATCAATTCTGTGATGCTGGGATGTGCCAATTCTAGGTACCCCTAGCAACATCTGCAAGAGGTACCTCACAACATCACTATACTGGTGAAGACCAGGCCAGTAGGAACTAACACCCTACAATACTGAAAGGGGAGTCCCCAAGATCACAGCCAAACCCTTCATGTAGCAAGAGAAGATATGAGGGGAAATGACTACAGATTTGTGGCCACTTGGGAAACCGGGGCTGGACATGGGGAGAATTTTTATGCAGAAGTGGAGTTGCAAGCATGGGAACAGGCTGCCAAGAATGGTGGTAGTCTTTGGGATTTCATGGCCTGGCTAGCCGGAACCCACCATTAACCTGATCTAAGGCTGGCAACAGTGCCTGGGTGCTTGGAAGGTTGAACAAAACCACTTCCAGAAATCCTTCTAACAACTTTACATGATTTTGTGAATCTAACCAAAATGTTTTGATCATGCAAGGTGTGTCAACAAGCTTTAGAATAATATATTTCACCCTCATCTACTACAGGCTAAAACCACAGAGCTGTGGTTCAGAGGACACGCATAGAATGCTGAGCCTCAGTCTAAACTCTACAAGTTAACCAAAGTCAGTAATGCTGAAGAAGCAATACTTTGGAATGCAAGATAACAGCTTATAATCATGATCTTTCTTTCTTTTTTCTCTGAGAAAATGCAAAATTCTCGTGTAAAGCTTAACACTCTAGAAACCAAGTGCTGGATCATCTCCCTCTCCTCTCGACTACTGCATGCAGAACTACCTGGCTTACAAATGAAGTCTACTTCATTGCACTCCTTTTGGAGGAGAGAGAAGCTTTTACACACACGCAAAAAAAAAAAAAACACTAGCAAAATTCCCCTTCTCAATGCGCTCAGTGAACTGTATTTTTCTCCTCGAGAAGCTAATTACAGCTGTAATTTTGTTGCTTAAATATCCAAGTAAACAACCAAACAATCAGCAAAGGAAACAACAATACATGACTCAAGGCATATTTTCTGATACACCTTCATTCTCTGCCACCTGCTCTAAGTAGTCTCAGGATTATAGCGAGGCATCTTGTACTGCTGGGTGTGAATGATTGCTACACCCTCTGTCTTCCTGCAATTGAAAGAAGGTAGTGTGTATAAGCTTCCTTAGTACTACAGAAAAGGAAACAAGCATTTTTCTCTCTAGGTTTGAAGTACAATACATTGAAATAAATGCCTTATTCCTTTTGTCATTAGATTTATCTGTCTTGTTAAGAACAATCTCAGCTCCTTACCTGAGGATCTGATCTAGAATTTGAAAGGATGCTAATTAACACTGCTCTTCCTACTTTAAACTGTTCAGTTTGTTGGGTGTTTTTTATTCTGAAACTATCCTTGTTTCTGAGAACTCCCCATTTTCTAAAACTGTAATGCAGCACAGGCTATACACCATTCAGCTATAAGTTCTGATAAAATGCGTAAACAGCTGCTTGTCATATGGTTTTTTCAATCACTCCATAAAACTTAATCCAAGTTTATTACCAGCTAGGTGTCAGCTGGAGATGTTTTATACTATAACAGACAAGACAGAAACAACTTACTGGCTCTGAAGAGCCCTATTCCAGTCCCAAAAAATTGTGAAGATGAGACAAACCTGGATCATGATTGTTAACTTCAGAGAATACCTACGATTTTTACTACACTACAGGGCTGTTGGGACTGTTATAAGCATAATAACTTGGGTTTTTAGAGATACTGAGACCTAAAAGCTACCACCCCCCCCCCCAACCTTTCGCAATTCTCAGAGTTTTCTTAAACAGACAAAAGAGTTCTAATTAAAGTAAATGGTCCCTGTTCATTTCAGGTAATTTTCTCTTAATAAAGTTTTTAAACCATATCTCTGTGTATGGCAGCAATTCTTTCACCTCATGTTTAAAACTGTAAAAAAGCATCAAGACTATCCATTGAAGAGACTCCTCTGTAGCTACTACCAATCTCTGCAAATTAGGGTCCTGAATGGACGATATGCATAAACAAGGGAAAAATTACAACCGCGCATCTCTCTGAATACTAATAATGAGCTAATCTAAATGAACAGGCAGTTGTTGGATCATTAATTCATCTTGGTAATCTACATGTCACAGATATCATATCCCCTCTCGGAATTTTTGAGTGTAAGGCGTCATGGCAAACGTTTCCTTTCACTTCTGAGCTGTGTATGATCGATTAAATCTACTTCCTCAGCGTCTAAATCAAAACCCCCACGCCCAAATTGAATCAAATTCTAACTCACTAGATGTTTTTGCAAAATTTCACAAACCCCATGGGCTTGCACTGTCCTTAAGCTGACAGAGACCATTCTGTTTCGTGCCCTGAACATAGGCTATTACCTGATCTGACGACCTTTTCAATGTTTTGTGGATTTCCTGGGAAGGTTTTCATGAGCATAAACTTAGACATCAAAAATTACTAAGCAGGCATGAACAAAAAGATTAAAAAAATTGAAGCTATAATATTTTTTCTTTTCCTATGAGTGTTCATATGGATATTACAATGTTCTGTATGTAATAAATCTTGAGCCCTTAGAGAAACAGCATGTAAATATGATAAAATCATTACAATATTATATGCAGTGATAACCATAGCATTGATTTGACGTTACACCGCTTAAAAAAGTGGAAACCAAAGCCTGTGGGACAAAGAAGCGCACAGATAGTGAGTGGGCAGAAGAGTCTGGATTTTTAACATGATGTGCAATTTCTAAATATACAAATGGATAGTCCACAATAAAAAGAACACATTATTGAAATCCTTCATTAACTTTTTTTTTTTTAACATACAAATTATTTAGGTCAGGAAAAGTATCTATCAGTTAAACATTGCAACAGTTTTTCTTGAGCGCTAATTTTTTGACAGGTGTTCCAGCCAGGCTGGTTACTGACTTCCTATCATCTTGATTATCACTTCGTTTTCGCACTTCGCTGTAAAGAAACACAAAAACAAACAAAACAAAAAAAATGCATTCAGTTAATACATTTTAATTCATGCTCACTCTTCTGTTTCCCCCAGTATGTATTACAGAGCTCACCATCATCGACTGCATAGTCAAAACTCTGGGGTTTAGTGAGCAGAATCAACATGTTTCCCAAGTTTCAAATTTGGAATCATATCAGTATTTCTGTACAAATCATAGCTGGTGCTAGAAATATAGTAATTTCTAATACATAATAACTCTCCTCATATTAGTAGAATAAATTCATAAAGTAGCTGTAATAACACTGTATTATTCAGCATAATGGTAATGAAATGTTAATTTCAAAATTATGTGCTTCTTTCAAAGAATACAAATTACCAATACTTGAGTAAAGAAATTGCAGACAGTCATTCCAGACCATATTTCTGGGTAATGTCTGGATGATATGAGCATCAATGTGCTTTATGAAGAAAAGTTTTATTTCTGAGATTCTGAAGAGAGAGGCTACAAGGGGCAAAACGTTTTTTTATCCTTGAAACAGTTAAACAAAGGTATCAAGTTTAAACATTAGAGATAATTTTCCAGCTATGATTAATGTTATAGAACTGTGCTATATATGTTCTCTAACCTCTTAATCCATAGCTGCATTCATGGCCAGGTTGTTTGTAACATGATGTTTAACAAATTGGCCACTAAGTTCAACTGACATTAACAGACAAATAAATTATATTATAATCAAGCTTGTTTGAAAAGGTAGTAGAAGTGTAATGCTTGGTTCACACATTATCACAGAAATACCTGGTTGCTAAATGAATTACAAATTCTATCTTTTATATATTTTAGAGAAAGAGACATCAAAGAACAAACATGAGATTAGAGTGGTCAGTAATAAAACTGAATATATATGTGAAAGAATTAAGAATGAATTATACATAATTATATGTACTTCAAATTAATTCAGGAAAGAATTAAGAAAGTAAATTCACCAGGTTTTAAAAATGTGAGCTCCTTAACTGAGCTGTAATTTAAATATTAATTATAAAGACAGCTTTGTAACATTTGCAAGCAAAAATGTTACTTGATTAAACTGAGAATAAATCCTACCTTGTATGTACCTATAAAGATTTAATATGTTATTAATTTTTAAATTCTGTTTGTTTCATTTATGTTGGTACAATTTTGGATGTACATGTGCAGTGTGCATGATGTTGCAATTATGTAATAATACACAAAGGTATAGTTTACAATAAAAGAATACAAAGAAAATACAAAAAAATACAGAGAATCTTTGCATGTGTATTCACATATCAGGTCCATGTCATTAAACATACTCAAGATTTGTTTATTCAAAAATAGAAACATAGCTACCTACCGAGCAAGATGAAGAGCTGCTTCTACAACATTAGATCCATCTTTAGCACTTGTTTCACAGAATAGTGCGTTATAAGTCTGTAAGTAAAAATAAATGCTAAACTAAATAATCTGAAATTGTTTCCATGTGAATATATATATATTCAATTACAAATAGTTTCCTCAATAACACAAAGAAAGATGACACACATTTAATGAACAGGACTTTTATCTCACACTCTTCATTCCTCCAATATGTCCACATTAGTACTGTGAAAAAAACCCAGCAATTACTTTCTAATTGTATTTTTTTATATTCAGTATATTCTGAGTTAACAAACTGAATAAAAAATACATCATAGGCTTAATGTCCAATTAAATGTTGTCCACAAGCCTGCAAAATAGGAGAGTTGCTATAACATTTTGCTAGCTACTTATGAACTGCAGCATCTGGTATTCTAAGTTAACTAGAAATATCATTCAGACATGACACTTGCGTTTGTATAATCAATTGCACAAGCACTCAGAAATTCAAGACATTAAAATTTCTATATTCTTTTCTGCAAAATAGGGATACATGCATCCCTTATCCCCTATATAAATGCATGCACAAAACTTCTCCAGACTTCTATTTATAGCAGAGAGTTCTTTTTTTCTTTCTGCAGACATCACAGGAATACAAGACAGTCTCTTGAAGGTGAAAATATTCCACTCAAAAGCTGGACAGACACCAGCTAGGGTGAAAGCCTCATATGCTCACTAGTGTGCTTTGTATTTGCACTGGCGATTTCCCTTTGGCAGCAGCAAACAATCAGTCTCCTAGTCCATCTACATTTCACCATAAAGGCTGAGAAAACTATCCCAATCAAAAACTAAGTGCAGCTCAGTGAAAACTGAGCTGAGATTTAGCCCAGTGAACAAATTATTCAATAGTTTTAATGAGACAATATCTACAAATCCTAATTACTACATTTGAACAAACAACCAAAAAATTACTTCTGTTTGCTAGTTTGTCACATGGTTCTCAGATTCAAGTTTTGAAGACCATTTTATACTAAAGAGGTAGACTTGGACCTTACCATGGCCAAACTTTTCTCCATAATTTACAGAAACACATTTTTGTCCTTGTTCTGTAACAGTTTGACGGAGATCCGCTTTGTTACCCACCATCATAATTGGAATATTCTCATGAGTTGCATCCCTGTAAAAAAGGATTTTATTTCCATTATTGCTAGAACTCTCAGAAAACAAAAAAATAACTAGCATCATCATGTCATATTGATTTCCTTCCCACAAAAAATCATTTTCCGCACTATCGCAAAAAATGAGAGTAATGCTGAGAATCATGAGCTAGTTCATATTTAACATCAGCCTGCAAAGATGGGCTTCCCAACAAGGCATTTTGTTAAGTTAACCTAATGAAAATGGTTACCATACCCAAATGCTGTATAACAAAATTACTATGGAGAAAGTGTCAAACTCTAGTAGTATGATTAAAAGAAATGCATGTTCAGAAGATGAATTAAAGATCTTGCTTAATTCCTTAGCTCTTACTAAATGCTTCTGGTATGAGAGAAAAATGCTCTACGTTACACGCAAATCTGTATTCAAATAAACAAACAAGAAGTAATAGTAGAAGAAATACTCAAAATTTCACTTGAACTATAGCTAATTTACAGAATCTAACACATTGGTTTTAAAAATGCAAAGACTCCAAAGAATACTCAAGTCATCCACAAGAGAGTATCTGAAGTGGGTTGTCATATTTATTTCAAAAGGAATTGAATAGGAAGAGTGTGATTACATGCCACCATTTTATACAAAAACATGTATCAGTTTTAGCACTAACTGAATATGTTAGGACACATTTAGGACTTCCATATAGCTTTTACTTCTATGAGTGTTTGCAGTCTGGCTAAGTCCAACATCCAGATACTCAAATTTTATAAATATAAAGATAAAAATACAGTAAAACATAGCTGTAACTTGCACATACTTAAGGTTCTTACTCAATCATATCCACCCATTCTCTCACATTAAGAAAGCTTTTTTCGCAGAGTTACATCATATAGCAGTAAGACACCATCTGCTCTTCTGAAGTATGACTTAGCAATACTTCGGAATCTTTCAGAAAAATAAAATTTGCATAAGGCCACATCATAAAAAAAATTATTCAATTTAACATCATTAAGAACACCACATTACTTTATTACACTTACTGAGGAGGATTTCCTCCATACTACAAGATGAGTTTTCTCATAGCTTCTTTTGTAAGTATATCTTGAAAACGGCTCCAGTAGGCCTATAAATGTGCCATAAGGACCCATAGAATCCTTCCTAAACATCAGTTCATAACGTTTTGTATCAAAACAAAAATGTAGTTTACCTTGTATCTATAAAATATAATCTGCTTTACAGTGGAATTTTGATTAGGTAAACAAGGCTTTTTCACTTACATACACCTTTAGAAATTGAGTGGGGTTATTCTGCTACATTTGAAAACATATGAAGCCAAGAATTTGGAATTAATTCATCAGTGACAGTCATCTTTGTCAATATCATAACACAATCAACTTAACAACCAAGGACAGCAAACTAGGTATTTAGAATATATTTTAAAATATTCTTCATAAATTTACTCTGTGGGAGGAGAACAATTGAGCCTCTGACTACCTACTTCACTTAATTATTCATACAGGCAAAACCAAACTCAGACAGCCCAATACAAATCTTGGTCAATAAACAGATTAAACTGACTTCCAAGGTGTTAGATTAACCTCTTAAGAAGCCCCAAAAGCTATTAGTAAAGAAGTAATGGCTCTCAAGTAAATTTGTCACAGGATTTTGAGGAAATTTGAAGGACCTCGGATATACATTCATCAAACTGTATAATTTCACCACAAGTCCTTCTAAAGTCTCCTGGAAGAAGTTTTCATACCCTTAATAGAATGCAAATCAGGATCAGGGACATTCAAGGAAAGGAGAGGACGGTGAAGGAAAGGGAATCTCTAAGATAAAGCCTGTGTAGAAATACAGGTCTTTGAGGGCAAAGAGGGAAGAAACAATGTACATATACTCCATCTTTTTGTATTGCAAGAGAGGGGCACATGGGTTTTAATTAATTAATGCTGTGGTGAACCTCAACTATTTCTCCCTGCAGGACAGAAAAGATTACTAAGGCAGCACCACGGCTAACATTAATGTTCCACATACCATGGGTCCAGCAGAGCAAAATCACATCTTGTTATGCACACTTGCATATGGCCAAACTGACTTACTTTAGAGTCATTAAGTATTTAGCGTGTTTTGTGGGGTTTTTTTACCTAGGTGGAAAACGACAAAACGTCTTTTGAAACAAAACACCTGAAATTAGTGTAAGTGCAAAGAATCACTAACCTCTCCTGCCCAGCTGTGTCCACAGTTGTAGCAACTGTGGTTCTCCATCAACAATTAGTCTTTCATTTGAAAATCTACACCTGAAAAGAATTTGTATAGGCAAACAAAAAACATCAATAACCTTAAAACCCCACAGAAAATGTCAAGTTATGTGCCATATACAAGTTTATTTCAAAATTCATCTCCTTAATAGATTATGAGATTCAGTCATGAACATAGCTTGACTGCAATATCCTGTGAACGTAGTTATCCTTGTTTTTTTTTTTTTCCTTTTAGGAAAACATTTACAGAAATATTTTTACCCACATATTTTCAGAAACATTAATACAAATGTGTCATATGACCAGCAAACAGAACATCCCTTTTCTCTAAGCAGTTTTATGGAAGGAGGAGAAATTATTTTAAACAGACTATTTCAATGTCAAGAAGAAGAAAGATAAATTAAAAGAAAAATCCTGACTCAGAGGCACCAAAACAAATATATAACTATGATTTAATTACAGGACTAAAATTAAGTATTTGGAATCAGTAAACAAGTTTGTCAGCTGACAGCCTATAATTATACACACAAGTCAAAATCCCTTCAGCTGCATTTAAACAAGCTTCAGTAACACTTTGAAGCAACCGACACAAAAAAAAATACTATAGAAGACCTAAGGAAAGAGGAAAGAGCTGAGGACAAGAAAGTAATTAAAAATGTGAAAAGGTCATACAAACATTCTAAGTCCTTTTACACTCAAACTCCCTTGTCTAGTCCTTGATGTTGCTCAGGAACAGGCCTTTGTACTTTGCAAAGAGAAACAAAAATTACAGCAATACCCTATACCATCCAGCGCTTCTAACCTTTTATCACTCAATTAGAGCTCACATCATAAGAAACTACTTGTGTATATTCAGGAAACTCTGGCAAGCAGCCACAGAGGGTATCTTTTTACCCAGTTCCACAGACAGCAATGAAATTAACTTTAGAATTTTAAAAACCAACTATACCCAGGGTTTGCACTCGTATTGCCTCGAAATTCATTCTTGCAAAGTCTCATAAGGAACTGGATTTTCCCACTGCTGCGTCTCCATCAAGAACAATCTTTGTAAGCCTTCTCTGAACTGGGGTATTTCAGAGCACATTCAGTTGCATCTGACTGAAAATAAAAAGAACCCCTCTGTTTCAACTCATATAAAAAATAGTTTCCACAGCAACACTTCTTTTTTTTTTTTAAAAGAACTGGTTACCTGAGGGGTGAGAGCGGATAATGTATCTCCTTGTTGACACAACTGAACTGCTCCGACTTACTGGTCGTGAGGTCTTCCAGTCTAATACTGCATTGCTATTATCAGGACTGTATGCATCTTCATCCCTGATCTCTGGAACCTGAAATATACAAGCTAGTGTATTAGGCTCCAGTAGAAAAATACATTTTTTTTAATGGTAACATCTAAGACTGTCTTAAAATATTTGTTCTGCAGTTTGGATTAAACAGAGATAAATGACCAAATAAGCCATGCAATTTTAGTTTGAAAAACTGTGATTATTTTGTTCTTATTACACGGGGTCTTCTTATAGCCTACATTTCATCCTTAAATCTGTTTGCTGTTGGTGGTACGTGCTTTCAGCACAGTAGTTCGCATAGAGAAATCAATTTCCACATGGAAATTCAGCTTAAAAAATAATTACAATAAACAATACTTTATTTCAAAACTTATTTTACAAAAATAAAACATCTCCCTACAAGACATTACTCTCTATCCTACAACAACCAGGGTTTTTAATTTAGCCTCAAGCTAGATTAAATCAGCATAGCGTAATCACCCACTGTTCATAGAACTTTTTACTCAAACAGACTAATGTCTCTACTAAATGCATAGCAAAGGATCTGCTCTATAAAACCCTGTGTTTCTGCTATGCTTGATACTAGCCTCGATACGCAGTCATCAGCAAAGCTCCCCATTTACTACAATAAAATGGACACAATAACATTCTTACATTTCTAAATTCTCTGAGCCTTACTGTGTAAGTCAATGTATGCACTACAGTATTATTTTACTCATGTTTTTTCCATTCAATGCCACAACATAGTAAGAAGAAAGTGAAGAGAAACCTATTTGCTGCTATAGTATTTGATTTCCTATCATTAGAAAATGAACTCCTGTCTGCATGTTGTTTGACATGTTTCACAAACACATGTACTTCAAAAATGAGTTATTACTTCAAACATCTATCAAAAAATGTCAAAAAGAACATTTTAATTAAGACGAATATTTATACATGCTCAAAAAAAAAGTCAT